>NW_026690206.1:0-8154 GCF_015227805.2 Hirundo rustica
ATTTACCTCCCGTGAGGGTCTCCTCAGCCCTTCCCGCCATCTTTGCCCCCTCAGACTCCTCTTCCCCCCCCTCACAGGAGCTGTTTTAACCCCCTCAGGCACTGCCGCCATATTTACCCCGCTCTGAGCCTTCTTTCCCCCGCCTCAAGGAGACGTTTCTCCCCGCCGTTCCCCACACAAAACCCGCTTCCCCGCCTTCCCCCCGCACTCACCGCTCCTCCCGCTCCGGCTCCGCCGCCCGCGCCCCCCGGCCCGCCGGGCCCGTGAGGCGGCGCCTCGGCGCTGTCGGTTTTCAGGCGTTTAGGAGCCCTCCCGCCATCGCCGCCGCCACCTCCGCCGTAATATCGGCCCGAGCCGCCGCCTCCGCCGCCCGCCGCCATCTTCCCCATGTCGGTTCCGCGCCCGCCGCCCTCGGCGCCCTGAGGGCCGCGCCACCGTCGCCGCGACATGGCGCCCCGCTCCGCCGGCCCGCCCACGACACGCCTCCATTGGCCCGCCCACGCGTCAATCAAGGCGAACCGCGCAGCCCATTGGCTGCCGCCTATCCCGCCACACCCGCGACGCAGCGCGCCGTTGTGATTTGCCCGGCCGCAGATAATACCCCGCTCTCATTATTCAGCTGAACTGCCAATCAGCGCCGGCCCCAGAATACCATTGGTCGCGGAGGGCAGCGGTCCGCCCGCCCACCGCGTTGATTAGAGGAGCGGTTGCCCGTCAGGGCGAGGCCCCTCCCTTCTCCTTCTCTAACCCGCAGATCCCACCTCCCTCTTCCCACAGCGCCCTTCGCCTGCGACGGGAGCGTCCATCGACATCATCCGGCCATCATTGGCTCGTCTCGAGTGGCCCCGGCCTCTGGTCTGGTCCACCGGGCATGCCCCTCACTCATTGGCTGAGCTGCACGTCGATCAACGCCCCCGCCCGCAGCGCCGCGCTCTGATTGGTCGGTTGGCTGATATTCTCGCTTGGGATTGGCCGGCGCGTGTGGGCCCCGCCCACGAGATTGGCTCAGATGGGGACATTCCCCCCCGCTCTCCCCATCACTGGGGGTAACTGGGAACTACTGGGAGGGGTAACTGGGAACACTGGGAGTGAATGGGAAGGGTAACTGGGAACACTGGGAGGGGTAACTGGGAACACTGGGCCTTCCTCCTCCGGCCTGCAAGGCGGCGCACTCCCTCCTCACCTCAACCCCGCCCCTCGCACGCTCATCGGCCACAAGCCCGGCTTCCCCAACCAATCACCGCGCTCCTCGCATTCCCGCCACTTGCCACCCAATCAGCGCGCGGCGCGGGAACTCTCAGCCAATCAGAAAAGAGCTTCTCCCTGAGGGCTCTGCACCGCCCCCTCCCCAATTCGGGGGTCCCGGAGCCCCCTCAGGAACGAAACGGCCCCAAAATTGCCCCAAAATGGCTCAAAACGACCCCGAATCCCCCAAACCGCCTCGCTCCGGATCCAGCACTTTGCTGAAGCAACATTTTAAGGTTCGTTTTATTGAGGAGGGGGCTCAGCCTCCCCCGATTCTGCCCAAAAAGGGGGTGCGGGGGGGGTGTCTCCAAATCCCCGCACCCAAAGAACCTTTGAAATTGTTAAACCTCCCAAAAAAGGTGGGGAAATGGGAGTCGAAAGGGGGATTTGGGTGTTCTGGGGTGGTCCGAGGGGGTTTTGGGGTCCCCCACATCAAGACTCGCCCCCAAAAATGCAACAAAACAGAAGGAAAAATGGGAATAAGTGGGGATTTCGGGGGGTCCCAGTGGTTTCAGAGAAGCCTCCGTGCATCAAGACCCCCCCAAAAAAACACTTTTAAATACATAACCCCCCCCCCCCCCCCCCCCCCCCCCAAATACTTCAAAACCCTCGCAACACCCCCCAAAAACGCAATAAAATAAGGGAAAAAAACCCAAGGAGAACAAACAGGGGCTCGTGGGGGAATTTGGCGGTCTCAACGTGAGGGGCGCCTCTGACGGTTCAACCCCCTCCGAAAAAAACCAACAAAAAAACCACTTTAAACCTTCCGAAAGCCCCGAAAAAAACGCGGAAAAAAAGGGGGAATAAAGAGGAAATCGTGGGGAATTCTGCCGTTTATCCGGGGGGCCCTCAGACGATCATCTCCAGCTGCCGGGCGTACTCGATCACCTGCGTGGCCAATTCCGTGGAGGGGATCGGGGGGTCCTCGGCTTTCTGCTGCCGCCCCCCGAAGCTGTAATAGTTGGAAGGGCCCAGCACCCAGCCCCGCTGGGAAAAGAGAGGGGAAAAAAGGTAAAAAAAAAGGTTAAAAAAAAGGAGTTTGGAGAGGGTTAAAGGGGGTTTGGGGGGATTGCAGAGGGTTAAAGGGGGTTTGGAGTGGATATTGGGGTTTTCCAGAAGGTTCTGAGGGGATTTGGAGGTTTGGAGTGGATATTGGGGGTTTTCCAGAAGGTTCTGAGGGGATTTGGGGAGATTAGAGAGGTTTAGGAGGATATTGGGGCTTTTCCAGAAGGTTTTGAGGGGATTTGGAGGTTTGGAGTGGATATTGGGGGTTTTCCAGAAGGTTCTGAGGGGATTTGGGGAGATTAGAGAGGTTTAGGAGGATATTGGGGCTTTTCCAGAAGGTTTTGAGGGGATTTGGAGGTTTGGAGTGGATATTGGGGGTTTTCCAGAAGGTTCTGAGGGGATTTGGGGAGATTAGAGAGGTTTAGGAGGATATTGGGGTTTTTCCAGAAGGTTCTGAGGGGATTTCAGGGAAGGTTTTGAGGGGATTTGGAGGTTTGGAGTGGATATTGGGGGTTTTCCTGAAGGTTCTGAGGGGATTTGGGACAATTAGAGAGGTGTAGGAGGATATTGGGGTTTTTCCAGAAGGTTTTGAGGGGATTTCAGGGGTTTGAGGAAGGTTTTGAGGGGATTTGGAGGTTTGGAGTGGATATTGGGGGTTTTCCAGAAGGTTCTGAGGGGATTTGGGACGATTAGAGAGGTGTAGGAGGATATTGGGGTTTTTCCAGAAGGTTTTGAGGGGATTTCAGGAGTTTGAGGAAGGTTTGGAAGGGATTTGGAGAGATTAGAGAGATTTGGGAGGATATTGAGGTTTTTCCAGAACGTTTTGAGGGGATTTCAGGAAGGTTTTGGGGAGATTAGAGAGGTTTGGAAGGATATTGGATTTTTTCCAGATGGTTTTGAGGGGATTTCAGGGGACTGGGGAAGGTTTGGAAGGGATTAAAAGGAGTTTGGGGTGATTATTGAGGACTTTGGGGAAGGTTAGAGGGGATTTGGAGGGTTTGGGGCAGATTTTTGGGGAGGTTTCAGAGCGTTTGGGGGGATTTTAGGGAGGTTTTGGGGGTATTTCAGGCTGTATTGAGTGGGTTTTGGGGTGTTTCAGGCTGTTTTGAGTGGGTTTTGGGGTGTTTCAGGCTGTTTTGAGTGGGGTTTTGGGGGGTTTTGGGGTGTTTCAGGCTGTTTTGAGTGGTTTCTGGGCTGTTTTGAGTGGTTTCTGGGGTGTTTCAGGCTGTTTTGAGTGGTTTCTGGGGCGTTTCAGGGGCCCCCCGGTACCTTTTTGGCGTAGTCGGTCATTTTGCGGGGCGAGCTGAAGAAGAGGATGCGCGCCGCCTCGGGGAACAGGATCCGCTCGTAGGCGGCCTCGATGCAGCCGGCGATCTCGTCCCTGCCGTTTGGGGGGGACATGGGGGGGTCTCAGGGGGCTCTGAGGGGCTTTGGGGGGGATTTGAGGGGAAAATTGGGGGATTTGAGAGGGGTTTAGGGGGCTCAGAGGGGATTTGGGGGAGATTTCCAGGGGTTCTGAGGGAGTTGGGGGGGGATTTGGGGGATTTGAGGGGGATTTGGGGGATTTGAGGGGGAAATTGGGGGATTTGAGGGGTAGATCAGGGGGATCAGGGGGGGATTTGAGGACATTTAGGGGAAAATTGGGGGATTTTGGGGAGATTTCCAGGGGTTCTGAGGGAGTTTGGGGGGATCTGAGGAAGTTTGGGGAAAATAGGAGATTTGAGGGGGAAGTTGGGGGATTTGAGGGGGGGTTTAGGGGGCTCAGAGGGGATTTTGGGGAGATTTCCAGGGGTTCTGAGGGAGTTGGGGAGGATCTGAGGAGATTTGGGAGGAATTTGGGGGATTTGAGGGGGATTTGAGGAGCTCAGAGTGGATTTTTGGTGAAAACGGGGGGATTTCAAGGGTTTTGGGGAACTCAGAGAAGATTTTTGGTGGATTTCAGGGAGTTTGAGGAACTCAGAGTGGATTTTTGGTGGATTTCAGGGAGTTTTGAGGAACTCAGAGGAGATTTTTGGTGGATTTCAGGGGTTTTGGGGAACTCAGAGGAGATTTTTGGTGGATTTCAGGGAGTTTTGAGGAACTCAGAGGAGATTTTTAGTGGATTTCAGGGGTTTTGGGGAACTCAGAGGAGTTTTTCAGTGGATTTCAGGGAGTTTGGGGAACTCAGAGTGGATTTTTGGTGGATTTCAGGGGTTTTGGTGAACTCAGAGTGGATTTTTAGTGGATTTCAGGGAGTTTTGAGGAACTCAGAGGAGATTTTTGGTGGATTTCAGGGGGTTTGGGCGTTTTGGGGGCGTTTTTTGGGCTATTTCGGAGGGGGTTGGAGGATTCTGGGATTCAGGGGGATTTGGGGGTGGATTTTGGGGTGGATTTTGGGGGATTTCGGGGTCCCAGACCTGATGGTGTCCAGCAGGATGTCGATGAAGAAGGTGTAGCTCTCCGCTGGGATGTTGCCCTTGGCCAGGAACACTTTGTTGTAGCTGCCCTCCATCAGGTACTGAGGGGAAAAAACGGGGTGAAAATGGGGTAAAACACCCAAAAAACTGGGATAAAACACTCAGAAATGGGATAAAACACCCCCAAAAATGTGATAAAACACTCAGAAATGGGATAAAACACAAAAAAATGGGATAAAAACACTCAGAAATGGGATAAAACACCAAAAAAAAAAGGGATAAAAACACTCAGAAATGGGACAAAACACCCCAAAAATGGGATAAAACACCCCAAAAAATGTGATAAAACACTCAGAAATGGGAGAAGCCACCCCAAAAGTGGGATTAAATATCCCCCCAAAATGGGGTAAAACACCCCAAAATTGGGATTAAATATCCCAAGAAATTGGGTAAAACACTTAGAAATGGGATAGAACACCCCCAAAATGGGATTAAATGTCCCCCCAAAAATGGGGTAAAACACTCAGAAATGGGACAAAACACCCCAAAAATGGGATAAAAACACTCAGAAATGGGGTAAAACACCCCCCAAAAAATGGGATGATACTAAAAAATGAGCAGAACACCACAAAAATTGGGTAAAATACCGGAAAAAAAATTGGGTAAAACACCCCAGAAAGGCTCAGGACCCCCCAAATTCCCCCTGAAATCCCTCCCAGACCTGCTCCAGGTGGAATTCCAGCCCCAAATCTTCCCCAAATCCCCTGAAACCCCCCCAAATCCCCTGAGATCCCCCCCAAATCCTGCTCCAGGGACACGGGGTGAGGTTCCCCTGGATCTGGGACACCCCAAATCCCCTGAGATCCCCCCAAATCCCCCCCAGACCTGCTCCAGGGACACGGGGTGCCGGATGAAGAGGTTCCCCTGGGTTTGGGACACCCCAAATCCCCTGAAATCCCCCAAAATCCCCCCCAAATCTTGCTCCAGGGACACGGGGTGAGGTTCCCCTGGGTTTGGGGCACCCCAAATCTTTCCCAAATCCCCCCCAATTCCCTCCCAGACCTGCTCCAGGGACACGGGGTGCCGGATGAAGAGGTTCCCCTGGATCTGGGGCACCCCAAATCCCCTGAGATCCCCCCCAATCTTTCCCAACTCCCCCCCAGACCTGCTCCAGGGACACGGGGTGAGGTTCCCCTGGATCTGGGACACCCCAAATCCCCTGAAATCCCCCCCAACTCCCCCCAGACCTGCTCCAGGGACACGGGGTGCCGGATGAAGAGGTTCCCCTGGATCTGGGACACCCCAAATCCCCTGAGATCCCCCCAAATCTTTCCCAATTCCCCCCCAGACCTGCTCCAGGGACACGGGGTGAGGTTCCCCTGGGTTTGGGGCACCCCAAATCCCCTGAGATCCCCCCCAATCCCCCCCAGACCTGCTCCAGGGACACGGGGTGAGGTTCCTGTGGGTTTGGGGCACCCCAAATCCCCTGAGATCCCCCCAAATCTTTCCCAATTCCCTCCCAGATCTGCTCCAGGGACACGGGGTGCCGGATGAAGAGGTTCCCCTGGGTTTGGGGCACCCCAAATCCCCTGAAATCCCCCAAAATCCCCCCAAATCCCCCCCAAATCTTGCTCCAGGGACACGGGGTGAGGTTCCCCTGGGTTTGGGACACCCCAAATCCCCTGAGATCCCCCTGAAATCCCCCCAATTCCCCCCCAGACCTGCTCCAGGGACACGGGGTGCCGGATGAAGAGGTTCCCCTGGATCTGGGGCACCCCAAATCCCCTGAAATCCCCCTGAGATCCCCCCCAATTCCCCCCCAGACCTGCTCCAGGGACACGGGGTGCCGGATGAAGAGGTTCCCCTGGATCTGGGACACCCCAAATCCCCTGAAATCCCCCTGAGATCCCCCCAATCCCCCCCAGACCTGCTCCAGGGACACGGGGTGCCGGATGAAGAGGTTCCCCTGGATGTCGGGCGCCGGCAGCCGCTCCAGCTCGGTGTGGAACTCGGCCACGCGGTTCTGGGACAGCAGGAACAGCAGGTTCAGCCCCAGCAGCTGGTGCCGCGACGCCGACTCGGGCAGCTCCTCCCTGAGGGCGGTTCCGGAACGTTCCGGCACGGTGCTGGCACCCCGGGGGGCGGGGGAGAGACCCCGGGAACCAACACGGGAATGAACACGGGAACGAACACGGGAATGAACACAGGAACAAACATGGGAACAACACGGGAACAAACACGGGAACAGCACGGGAACCAACACGGGAATGAACACAGAAACCCCGGGAACCAACATGGGAACAACACGGGAACCAACATGGAAACAGCATGGGAACGAACACGGGAACAAACCCAGAGCCCCGGGAACAAACATGGGAACAAACATGGGAACAACAGGGGAATGAACACAGAAACCCCGGGAACAAACACGGGAATGAACATGGGAACAACAGGGGAATGAACACAGAAACCCCGGGAAGAAACACGGGAACAAACACGGGAACAAACACGGGAACAAACACGGGAACAAACACGGGAATGAACACAGAAACCCCAGGAACGAACATGGGAACAACACGGGATCCAACACAGAGCCCCGGGAACCAACACGGGAACAAACATGGGAACGAACATGGGAACAACACGGGAAGAACCATAGAGCCCTGGGAACCCAGGAACAACACGGGAACAAACCCAGGGCCCTGGGAACCAACACGGGAACAATCCCAGAGCCTCAGGAACAATCCCAGAAACTCGGGAACCAACACAGGAACAAACCCAGAGCCCCGGGAACCAACACGGGAACTCGGGAACAAACATGGGAACAATCCCAGAACCCCCCGAGACCCTCAGGAATGATCCCAGAAACCCGGGAACAACGCAGGAACAAACACAGAAATCCGGGAACAAACCCAGAGCCTCCCCAGACCCTCGGGAACAACGCAGGAACAAACCCAGAAACCCGGGAACAATCCCAGAAACCCCCCAGAGCCTTGGGAACCAACAGAGGAACATTGCCAGAGCCCCAGGAACAATCCCAGAGCCTCGGGAACAATCCCAGAACCCCTCCAGAGCCTCGGGAACGATCCCAGAAACTCGGGAACCAACACAGGAACAAACCCAGAGCCCCAGGAACAATCCCAGACCCTTGGGAACCAACACAGGAACCCGGGAACAATCCCAGAGCTCTGGGAACAATCCCAGACCCCTGGGAATAAACCCAGGAACAATCCCAGACCCCCGGGAACAATCCCAGAAACCCGGGAATCCTCCCCAGAGCCCTGGGAACAATCCCAGGAACAAACCCAGAGCCCCGGGAACAATCCCAAAACCCTGGGAATCTCCCCCCAAATCCCCCAAGACCCTCAGAAAATCCCCTCAGATCCTCAGGAATCCTCCCCAAAACCCTCAGGAATCCCCCCCAAAATCCCCCAAAACCCTGAGGAATCCCCTCGGACTCCCAGGAATCCCCCCAGACCCTGAGGAATTCTCCCGGATCCCCCCGGAT
>NW_026690207.1:0-20681 GCF_015227805.2 Hirundo rustica
GAAAACAAGAGACCCCTTTGTTTATTTCTTACTTTTTATACATTTGTGGGTCCAGCAGAAGATTGGCTTTTTTGGGGTTTCCACCCCTCAGCCTCAGTGGCCAGACCAACTGTCAGTTACAATTGTTTTCAGGTTAGAAATACGCAAACAAAGGACAGAGAATGAAAAACAAAGGATTTGTTTATGTTACATCTGTGGGAAAAGTAGAAAACTGCTCCGAATATTGTACAATAACTAAAAAGATCTGACTCCATTTAAGAAAATCAAAAGGCTCAGAAAAACTCAGAAAAACCAGGGTAACATCACTCCCTCCAAATTATTATAACTTTGAAATTCAGGAGCTTTCAGGAAAAGATCTGGGAAGAGGAGTCACAGCTCCTCACCAGTCTGTGTCACAAGGCTGTCCTGGTTTGAAAGAGGTGGGCAGGGCCTCCCTGGGAATGGAGAATCCCAATCCCCTCCCTCACAATTATTGTAATTTAGAACGTTAAAGGGGCTTTTGGGCAGAGGTGTGGGGAAAGGAATCACGGTTCTTTACTTGGATGTATAACAAGGCAAAAAACCAACAACAACAACAACCACAGCATTAATAATGATTAAAAAGGAATCACAGTTCTTTACTAGGATGTATAACAAGGCAAAAAACCAACAACAACAACAACCACAGCATTAATAATGACTAATAAGGAATCACGGTTCTTTACTGGGATGTATAACAAGGCAAAAAACCAACAACAACCACAGCATTAATAATGATTAATAAGGAATCACCGTTCTTTACTAGGATGTATAACAAGGCAAAACAACAACAACAACAACCACAGCATTAATAATGATTAATAAGGAATCACAGTTCTTTACTACGATGTATAACAAGGCAAACAAACAACAACCACAGCATTAATAATGATTAAAAAGGAATCACAGTTCTTTACTAGGATGTATAACAAAGCAAAACGACAACAACAACGACAGCATTAATAATGATTAATAAGGAATCACGGTTCTTTACTAGGATGTATAACAAAGCAAACAAACAAACAACAACCACAGCATTAATAATGATTAATAACGAATCACAGTTCTCTACTTGGATGTATAACAAAGCAAAGAACCAACAACAACAACAACAACCACAGCATTAATAATGATTAATAAGGAATCACAGTTCTTTACTACGATGTATAACAAGGCAAAAAACCAACAACAACCACAGCATTAATAATTAATTAATTAATAATTAATTAATTAATTAATTAATAATTAATTAATATAAAATATAAAAATAATTAATTAATTAATAAGGAATCACAGTTCTTTACTAGGATGTATAACAAGGCAAAAAACCAACAACAACCACAGCATTAATAATGATTAATAAGGAATCACAGTTCTTTACTTAGATGTATAACAAGGCAAACAAACAACAACCACAGCATTAATAATGATTAATAAGGAATCACGGTTCTTTACTAGGATGTATAACAAAGCAAAACGACAACAACAACCACAGCATTAATAATGATTAATAAGGAGTCACTGTTCTTCACTAGGATGTATAACAAGGCAAACAAACAACAACCACAGCATTAATAATGATTAAAAAGGAATCACAGTTCTTTACTAGGATGTATAACAAGGCAAAAAACCAACAACAACCACAGCATTAATAATGATTAATAAGGAATCACAGTTCTTTACTTGGATGTATAACAAGGCAAACAAACAAACAAAACCCACAGCATTAATAATGATTAATAAGGAATCACGGTTCTTTACTAGGATGTATAACAAGGCAAAGAACCAACAACAACCACAGCATTAATAATGATTAATAAGGAATCACGGTTCTTTACTAGGATGTATAACAAGGCAAAACAACAACAACAACAACCACAGCATTAATAATGATTAATAAGGAATCACAGTTCTTTACTACGATGTATAACAAGGCAAACAAACAACAACCACAGCATTAATAATGATTAATAAGGAGTCACGGTTCTTTACTAGGATGTATAACAAGGCAAAACAACAACAACAACAACAACCACAGCATTAATAATGATTAATAAGGAATCACAGTTCTTTACTACGATGTATAACAAAGCAAACAACAACAATGACCACAGCATTAATAATGATTAATAAGGAATCACAGTTCTTTACTAGAGCTCCCGGGAACACGAGCAGACGATGGCAGATCCTGAGAGTCGAGAGTTTTCCCTCACGCAAAATCCCGTACCGTGGTTAGAAGGTGGACGGAACTTGCAGATTTTTGGTCTTTAGAGATGTTTGTTCAGTTCCTTATCTCGAGGTCGGCACGTCGCTAACACAGCGGGCAGGAACGCCAGCCCGAGAATTCCGAGGTCTTTTAAAGGTTTCTAGTCAAAATAACCCTTGAAGTGTGCTCTGTTCACAGTTTTGTGCCAATAATCGCCACCTATTTTAAAAACACAGTTTCTGCATCAAACCCGTTCTACCAATGTCTCTGTGCCACCGTCACAGCAGAAAATGGAGTAGTAGAAGAAGAAGAAGATGATGATGATGATGATGAGACACCGCCCCAAATCCTCCATCTTGCTCTCATCTATCTCCATACCAAACCCCAAAACTACAAATTTTCACCCTGTGACAAACTTAACTGCCATTTATTTCAAATCTTTGTTGCTTTTAATCCACCTCTAAGCGTTGGAAGTTTTCCCCATGGATGAGGTCAAAGGCGATGTTTTCCTGGGGTCCCAGCCAGGGTCTCGCACGCCCCGGGCAGTTTGAGGGATTTTCCACGAGCCCTGGACTCCGGCAGTGGATTTTCTCTTCTCTGGACCGGAGCCGGTGGTGACGGTGAGCTCCTCCTGCAGCACGCGGCAGCCCGGCCGTCCTCTCTGCAGTGCCGAGAGCTGTTGGAGCCCAGGGCATTCCTTTGGTTGCCCTGGAGGGTCAGGGACCTGGGCAGGGGGGTCTGGGACCCCAGCCCAGAGCTCAGAGGGACACTGGATTTGATCTCAGTCCATGGGAGAGGCTTCTTGCACTGCAGGAAGCATTGCAGGCCACAAGAGTGTGAGAAATAGTAGTTTAGCTTATCACAGGGTGAAAAAATGGTGATTTTAGATTCCTAGCATTGAAGTGAATGGGGACAAGATGGAGAATTTGGGGCATTATCTCCTTCTTCTTCATTCTCCTTCCCTCACTCCATTTCTGCAGTGACGTTGGCACAAAGTAGTTAGTGAGGATTGGGTCAAAGTAAAGATGACCTTTTTAGTAATAGTGATAGACATTGGTAAGAAATAGTAAATAAGAAATACGTAGTAATTAGTATAAAAGATAAAGACAGCCCAGCTCGGGGGGAGACGTGAGGAATCCATGCAGCTGCGAACATCTGTTGGACTGAGAAAATTGTAAGATAAGAAACAATAAACGAAGTATGCAACCTTGAAAAATCTAGACCTGAAGACTCCGTCTCTTCCTTTGCTTTGGCACAGAGCCTTGCAGAGGGCCAGGACTCTAAAACCACCAGAATGCCGGGGAATTAAACCCGACAGAGAGCAAGAGACTTCAGCTGCCCCCAGCGCCGTCCTTTACCCGCCCCAAAACTGGGATTATCTCCGTCCGCCCAGAGAAGCTCCAGGGACAGAAGAAGCGCAGCCAGGTGCCACAACTCCTCTCCTTTGGCGCCTTTGTTCTGCTTGGGTACCTGTAGTGATTTGCTAGCAACTTACGGGAACAATCCATAAGTAAAAAAGAAATGAATCTACCCCCTAACATCATCCACCTGGATTTTTTTTCCCATACCAACATATTACATTGAATTTAAACCTTTAAATTACATACATACATGCGCTGCCTTGATTACATACGTGTATCCACGCAGGTATGGATACAGACACGGTGTCATGGGCGCTCCACCCTAAAACCCTTTGGGTCTCTCCATCCTTTTGCATCACCCACCACGTGCAGCCAGGTCCCTGAGCAAAAACAACCCCAGGAGCGGGATTGTCTTTGCTGGAGGCAGAATTAATCCAGTTTTCCCCAGCATTCCTCTCATGTGTACCACTGGAACCTTGTCTCCATCTCTTGTTCCCAGGGGCTCAGATTGGGCAGGGCCTGCTCATTTGGTGGAACTGACTTATTAAAGAAATATGGGTATTGATCTGGTATCGATACCCAGCTGTGACTGACAAAAACTCTCTAACAGTTTAAAGTTAGAAAGTGTATGTTTATTACGGCCGGGCAGCACGCGGGATAGTTCCCTAATTCGCACTGCGAAATTCACAGGTAATTACAAAGTCTTTTATTCACAAAAGTGTTGAATATCCAAAATACAAATGCATATTCATACCCCTGTCACCTTCCATTCCTCGCTTCGTATGCTAATTGGCAAAAAAGGCTATTAAGCACATGTAGTTTGTTTCCCAAAATGAGTCGGGGGTCTATTCTGGGGAGGGGTCACCTAAAATGAGGAAGTAAGATGAGTCTTCCTCGTCCTGACCTTTCTACCTTTTCAATGCATTCGTGACAAAGAATCCTTGGTAGAACTTACAGTTTCCTGTGTTGAATGGGGTCTCTAAGCAGGAAATCTGCAGTTATCTTATATCTTATTTACCGCATTTTGGTTTTTTGTTCCAAGCACAGCTGCATAAAGCTGACAAGCAATGAGTTACTAAATCCGGGATAGCTTAGCTAAGATCCAACCCCTGTTAACTGCGAACAGAGCTGACCTGTCTACTTCAGCTGATTCAGCAACTTATTCTCTTAACTTCCCTAAAAATCCCTAATTCTTCAAATTCAATTGCGTTATTAAAGAAAATATGGGTATTGATCTAGTATTGATACCCAACTGTGACGGACAAAAACTCTCCCACAGTTTAAAGTTAGAAAGTGGATGTTTATTACACCGGGCGGCGTGTCAGATAGCTCCCAAATTCACACTGCAATTTACAGGTGATTACAGAGTCCTTTTATTTACAAAAGCATTGAATACTCAAAATACAAATGCATATTCATAATCCCATTCCCCACTTCGTATGGTAATTAGCTCAAAAGCCATTAGGCGTGCGTAGTTTGTTCTTTGAAATGGGTCAGTGGTCCTTTCCATGGGGAAGAGTCCCCAAAATGAGGAAGTAAAGAAGTCTTCCTCGTTCTGACCTTTCTCCTTTTCAATGCAAATGTGATGAATGAACCCTTGGTAGGACTCCTATTTCCTGTCTTCATCACTATTCAATGGGTTTCTGGGCAGGGGAGGCCGACAATTGTCTTATGTTCATAAAAGCTATTTATCAGTTTCTGTATTTGTCTTGGTTTTGAAAAGACAGGTGTCTGCTAAGGAGAGGCAGGCCTCTCTAGGAAATGAGGAATTTGAATCCTTCCCTCCGCGTTATTATAATTTGGAAGATTAAAAAAAAAAATAAACTTTTCAGTCAGAGCTATGGGGAAAAGGAATAACAGTCCTTTACTAGTAAATATAACAGGACAGACAAAAAAACAACAGCAATTATAACAATAGTAGAACAGAACCAAGAACCCTGAGGGCACACGGTGGAAGCTCCGGCGCTGATGGCTGGAAGCCGGGCGCGGTGGATTGTCCTCCGCAGGCAGGGGGTGTCCTCGGCAGGCAGAGGTGGCAGTGCCGGAGAAGCCGCAGCGGCGGGACCCCGTCTGACCCAAAATCCAGCAGGACAGCGAAGAAACTCTGAATTCCTGGATACTCCAACAGATGATAGAATTCCCAGGACCAGACTCCTTCGTTAACCGTGGACTGCAGCAGCCAGCCCTGGCCCGATCCGTGCTCCCCCCCGGAAGAAAAAAGAGAAAAGCCGCGAGATCCCCCCACCCTCCGCTCTCTCCGGGAGCTTTTTTCCCTCCCCCAAAACTAAGTTATCAGTTCTTTTGTCCACGTTAAGCACTCAGCACTTAGTCTCCTAGCAACTTGGGAGGGGGAAAAAATTCTACAGGAGACTTAAACCCCAACAGTATTCTTCATTATAAACACAGCTAACCAAATATAAAGTTGACAAGTAATCAGTTATTCTAACGCAGAAGAGTGATCCCAAACCCAGTTTTTCTTAGTTAATTACTAACTTTTAATTTCAGCAAAGCCTACCCATCTACTTTAGTTAATTTCAGCAAAGCTTATCTCTAACTAAAATCTTAACCCCTCTAAAAAATCCTTAATTCTCTAAAGTTTATATCTCATAATGTCTCAGAACCTCGAGTGTGGCGGTGCGAGGATTGTTTATTAGGTTTTTATAAGCAGTTTATGTTATGGTTCATTTCACTGTATCCCCATTTCTGTACCCCTTTTGTGTTTTCTGTATAACGAGGTGTTTTGTGCCAATCATCCCGCCCCCCACCTCTCCGTGTCCATCCCCTCTGCCCCCCCTCGCTCTGGGGCAGCTCCAGGAGCCCTCCCAGGTTGTGAAATCTCAGGGAGAGGGCTGCAGGTGATAGGTCCTCTGGGGGGAATTCCTTTCCTCTGGGGGTGGTTGGTCAGAGGCCTGGGGGTGGGCACACCTTGGTACCCCCTGAATCCCCTCATTCCTTGTCTTGCTGTAACCTCCCCTGGACCTCGCCCCCGCGTATAAGGGGGCGGAGGGAGGTTCAAACTCTCTTCAGCTCTGCTCTCCTCTCTCGCTTGCTGGCCCCCCTGGCCTGAGGTTTGAACTGGCTGTGGACTTCCCGCAGCTGGGCCTGAATAAACACCTTTAACCTGCAGAGCTGAGAGCCAGCCTTCTCTTCTTACTGCCGCTGCTGCCACGACGCTATTTGGTCCCGCTGCTGCTGAGAAGCCGATCCAGCAGGCAAAGATCACCTGCGTGCCCCCCGGCCTGGGAACACCTGTGGCTGCGCTGACCAGAGGTAGCCGGAGGTCAGCTCCCGCCCGGAGCGGGGTCAGTGACTTATTAAAGAAATGTGGGTATTGATCTAGTATCGATACCCAACTGTGACGGACAAAAACTCTCTAACAGTTTAAAGTTAGAAAGTGTATGTTTATTACGGCCGGGGAGCACGCGGGATAGTTCCCTAATTCGCACTGCGAAATTCACAGGTAATTACAAAGTCTTTTATTTACAAAAGTGTTGAATATCCAAAATACAAATGCATATTCATACCCCTGTCACCTCCCATTCTTTGCTTCGTATGCTAATTGCCAAAAAGGCTATTAGGCATGCGTACTTTGTTTCTTAAAATGAGTCGGGGGTCTATTTTGGGGAGGGGTCACCTAAAATGAGGAAGTAAGATGAGTCTTCCTCGTCCTGACCTTTCTACCTTTTCAATGCATTCGTGACAAATGATTCCTTGGTAGAACTTACAGTTTCCTGTGTTCAATGGGTCCTTTAAGCAGGAAATCTGCAGCTATCTTATGTCCTCTTTACCACATTTTGTTTTTCATTACAAGGACAACTACATAAACATAAACTTGACAAGAAATGAGTTACAAGATCCGGGGTAGCTTATCTAAGATCCGGCTTCTGTTAACTGCGAACAAAGATTACCTATCTACTTCAGCTAGTTCAGCAACTTATTATCTTAACTTTCCTAAAAAATCCTTAGTTCCTCAAAATTAACGTCTCATCAGAACCAGACACAGAGCGTGGCACTCCAACGTGGAGCGAACCACGCCGGCAGAAGCAGCTTGGACCACGTGGGCACAGCCCCACGGTGACAGAGCATCCGGCGCCCACGCAGGGCCCCCGGAGATGAGGCGGACCCTGCGAACGGACCGGGGCTGATTTAGCCCGAAGAACAGTCTCTGGGCGTCACGCACCCCTGGGAAATCGACTTTTAAACAAGGCGAATTCCAGGGGAAAGGAGGACAGCTTCGGCCCCGACCAGAGTACTCCTTGCGGCAGAACATCCAGACCCACGCATCCCCCAGGTCTGTGAAATCGACTTTTAAACAAGGCGAATTCCAGGGGGAAGGAGGACAGCTTCGGCCCCGACTGGAGTACTCCTTGCGGCAGAACAACCCGACCCACGCACCCCCAGGTCACAGGAACAGGTAAGAATACCCTCAACGGAAGATACTTACTGGTTTTAGGGTTCCCCCGAGGGAGGGGGATCTATTGGGGAGGAAAAAATCCTCCAAAAACAGCTGCGCAGCCAAAGGGAAAACCTCCTGGGATTTCGCGGGAACGGGTCCGCGCGGGGGTTGATTTTCATTTGGGTCGGGGTTAAAAGCAACTTTGTATCAAGAAAAACATGGGAGGAAAATTAGCGGTTGCTCAGAAAAGGTTGTATTATAACTATGTTTCGGTTGTTAACGACGCCCAATTGAAAATCTCAAAGGGCGAGTTTAAAAGTTTCATTCGCTGGTTCATCTGCATTTTCCGCAGATATCCCCCGAGGGAGTCTGCAGCGCCGACTTCTGCGGCACTGTAGAAAAGGAATTAGTTCAGCTGATTCAGGCAGGGGACAAAAAAGCTGAAAAGTATCTTTTTGTAATTACGCTGCTGAATTCGGCAATCAGATCGCAGAAAGAGCCCAGCCGAGAAACGCGTTCCCCCCCTCCTCCCCCCTCCTCTTTTCCCCAGCCCCCGAGTCCCCGGGAAAGCGTTCGGAATGGAGGAGCAGGGGTCCTGCCCACCCTCTCAGCCTCCGGGACCCCCCAGCCACCCTGCCCGCGCTGGCCCCCTGCGGCCGGGCGGGATTCCTCAGGCGGACCCGGCCAGTCCGCCCGAGACCTTCCCCTTTCCCCGCTTTTCCCGGTCCAAAACTCCCGCGTTTGTTTTCCTGTGGGGGGAGGGAAGCGGGCTCTGAAGCCGCGTGTCGCTTCTGGGGTCCCCAAGATGGTGGAGACCGCACGGCAAGGGAATCCCCCACCCCTCCCTACCCCTGTGACGTGGGGCCCGCACGGTGCGGGGCCGCCCTGTCCCCCTGCCCCGCTCCACCTTACCCCAGTGACGTCGGGTGCCTGCCGTGCTGTGGCCCCTTTGAATGCACCGCCCTGTACGGCCCCCCCCGTCAGCCCCCTGCGCTCCCCAGCGCCGCCTTACCCCTGTGACGTCGGGTGCCCGTCGTGCTGCGACTCCTTTGAATGCACCGGCCCATCCGGCCCTGCCCCATCCGCCCCCTGCGCCGCCCCGTCCCCCCGTGCTGCCTTACCCCAGTCACGTCGGGTGCCCGTCGTGCCGCGACCCCTTTGAGTGCACCGCCCTGCGCGGCACCACCCTGTCAGCCCCCTGCGCTCCCCAGCGCCGCCTTACCCCTGTGATGTCGGGTGCCCGTCGTGCCGCGACCCCTTTGAGTGCACCGCCCTGCCGCGCCGCTGCTCGCCCCGGTCCCGAGTGAATGCTCCCGCTGCCGTGTCAGCGCCTGCACCGCCGGCGAGCTCCGCCGCCACGGCTCAGCCGCCCCCCGCGGCCCCCCCCTGCCCCGCCGCCGCTCACCACTTTCCCCGCGGTCCCCCCGGTGCGGCCCGGCTCCGCGGCGCCGCGGCTCGGGACCGCTTCCCCGGGATTCCCCCCGCACCCCTTCCCCTCGATGATGTCACCCCCTGTTACCCTGGTTTTTCTGAGCTTTTTATAGCCTTTTTGATTTTCATAAATGGAGTCAGATCTTTTAGTTATTGTACAATATTAGGAGCAGTTTTCTACCTTTTCCCACAGATGTAACATAAACAAATCCTTTGTTTTTCATTCTCTGTCCTTTGTTTGCATATTTCTAACCTGAAAACAATTCTAACTGACAGTTGGTTTAGCCACTGAGGCTGAGGGGTGAAAAACCCCAGAAGCCAATCTTCTGCTAAACTCACAAATGTATAAAAAGTCAGAAATAAAACAAAGAGGCTCTCTCTCCGCCCTGTCTCGGTTTTGAGCTGGATCGGAGAAACCTCTGCTCTGCAAAACCTCTTGTCTGCGTGTGGCTGCTTTGTGTGTCTCGGTGACAACCCCCCGGGCAAACCACACCCCTTCAGGGACGCAGTTCAGGGAACCACGGGCGTCCCCGTCCCCGCTCCTGTGATCGGGATACGCAAAGCAATCACACGAGACGAGAGATTTTCGCAGGGCAGAGGCTTCCTCCGACCCAGCTCAAGCTGAGCCAAGGCGGAGAACAAAGCAGAGAGCCCCTGCCTGTTTATTTCTTACTTTTTATACATTTGTGGGTCTGGCTGTGGATTGGCTTCTGGAGTTTTGACCTCCCAGCCAAATGGCCAGACCAGCTGTCAGTTACAATTGCTTTCAGGTTAGAAATATGCAAACAAAGGACAGGGAATGAAAAACAAAGGATTTGTTTATGTTACAGGTGTGAGAAAAAGGTAGAAACTGTTCCTAATATTGTACAGTAGCTAAAAGGTCTGACTCCATTTTATGAACAATCAAAAGGCTATAAAAAACTCAGAAAAACCAGGGTGACATCTCACCCTTTTAACTATACAAAAAAAGAAAAACAGAAAAAGAAAAACGACCAAATATACAAAGGGAATATATACAAATTCAATCACTGTCTGTGGAGGAATCATCAGAGTGATCACTTGAGGATTCATCCACTTGGTGACTTTCAAGTTGATCACGGCTTCCACCTTGCCTGTCAGCTGAATTCTGCCTCTGTGGTCGCAGGTCAGGGTGGATACACTTTGAAGGTAGCCAGCGTGTCCCAGTGTCCGTGGACACACACGCATACCCTCGCCCCATAGCGATAAGGTCATGGGGTCCTTCCCATTGCTTGGTGACTAAATTTCAGACCCGTACCTTCGCTCGAGGCTGTTGCTCACTGTCCGAAGCCTGCAACGAGAGATGATGGTTCAAAATGACAGGATTATTTGAGCTCTGCGGCACCGTAAGGTGATTGATGGTGTACAAAGCCTTTGCCAACCGACTGTGCGGGGTTTCACCCTGCATTCCCCATTTTTGTTTTTGAAGAACACGCTTGAGTGTACTGTGATTGCGTTCTACAATCGCCTGTCCCGTCGGAGAATGAGGGATGCCAAAGTTATGTGACACACCCCACGACTGTAGGAACTGCCGTACCTGCTGCGAGGCATAAGCAGGACCATTGTCGGTTTTCACAGCAGAAGGTATTCCGAGAACAGCAAAGGCCTGCCTCCAGTGGGCAATGACATCACGGGCTTTCTCTTCTGTGTGAGCAGAAGCCCACATCGCAGAGGAGAACGTGTCCACCGTGACATGCACATACTTGAGCCGGCCAAACTCGGCGACCTGGGTGACATCGGTCTGCCAAAGCTCCAAGGCTTTAAGGCCTCTGGGGTTAACCCCTGCCGGCAATGGCGCACCAAGGGCGTGACAGTCGTCACACAACTCGACAATTTCACGAGCTTCAGTGACCATCAGTTGGAACTGCTTCTGCAGCGTATGCGCATTTTGGTGGAAAAACCCATGCGATGCCTTGGCCTGCGCGAGCACGTCAGGCTGAGGGGCTACCCACGCTGGGTTAGCCAACTTGTCAGCCCTCGCGTTACCTTCCGCTACAAATCCTGGCAAATTAGTGTGACTCCGTACATGCAGAACGTAATATGGATGAACTCTGGCCTGAATTGCACACCACAGGGCCTTCAGTAAATTAAGTAAGGCAGGGTTACTGACCTCCTTCAAAACTGAACAACCCAATCACTGTGCGATGTTGGCAACATAGGCGGAGTCTGTGATCAAACTGAAAGGTTCCTGGGAAAATGTCTCAAATGCCATGACAGCAGCCCTTAGTTCAACCAGTTGGGCTGACTCATCCTCATGGCCTTCCAAAACCTGCCACTCAGATCCATCCTGCCAGGTAAAAATGGCTTTTCTTGTTTTCCCCGAACCGTCAGTGAAGACAGTGGGACCTTGCACTGGCTCTTGGCTATTTTTGGGTCGTAGAGAAAATTGAGTATTTTTCGCCACTTGCAATAGCTTGTGGCTAGGCAGATGATAAGTGATCTGCCCTGAAAAACCCGCGAGAGCACTTTGCAGCGAAACATTGTTCGCATAGCTCCAATCAAATTCCTCCCTCTGAACCGGGAGTATGATCTTTGAGGGATCTGCACCCATCAATTGCAAACAGCGTTGCCGGCACTTGATTATCAAGCCCGCAATCAATTCAAATGGCGCTGTCACTGTCTTATGGGGCTGATGAGGCAGGAGACCCATTCCAAGATGTGCAGAGGATCAGTCCAATCATCATTCCATTGGCCGATGATACCTGTAGGATGTAAATCAGGAGTGGTAATGAACACAGTGACATCAATGGAAGGTTCAATGCGGTACACCTGGCAAGCCGAAACAGCTCGCTGAACCTCCTCCAGCACTTTTTGTGCCTCAGGGTTCAATTCACGAGGTGACTTTAAATCAGTGTCCCCTTTCAACAATTCAAACAAGGGAGACAGTTGTGCTGTGGTCAGTGCCAAGTAAGGATGTAACCAAGTGATAACACCTACCAGCTTTTGAGCA
Organism: Hirundo rustica; assembly: GCF_015227805.2. Lineage (NCBI taxonomy): Eukaryota > Metazoa > Chordata > Aves > Passeriformes > Hirundinidae > Hirundo > Hirundo rustica. The sequence goes on from NW_026690207.1 coordinate 12,381, forward strand.
TCATTCAGTGTCTTCACCGATTGCACAAATTGCACCTCCTGGTGACGGATTGTCCGTTCCAGAATTTTGACTCCCAAATATTTCCAGGGAGGTTGTTGTTGTACCTTTTCTGGAGCCACCTGCAGTCCATGTGAATGCAGAGCATTCAACAACTGAGGCTGTAGCCTCAGCAGCTCATCCTGGGTGGGCGTAGCCACCAAAATGTCGTCCATATAATGATAGACGTGAGCATCAGGAAACCGCTTGCGAACTCCAGACAGGGCACGGGCTACACACCATTGGCATAACATTGGGAAATTCCGCATTCCTTGAGGCAAAACCCTCCATTGATACCGCTGTGCGGGCTCGGCATTATTTATTGTTGGCACCGTGAAGACAAATTTTGGTCTGTCATCGGGATGCAGAGGGACTGTAAAAAAACAATCCTTCAGATCCACAATGAGGACCGGCCAGTCCGCAGGAAGCATGATAGGCGATGGCATACCAGCCTGCAATGTCCCCATGCCTTCCATCACGGCATTGATCTTTCTGAGGTCTTGTAGCAACCTCCATTTCCCAGATTTCTTTTTGATACAAAAGACAGGAGTGTTCCAGGGACTGGTAGATGGTTCCAGATGCCCCTGATCCAACTGCTCCTGTACGAGTTCACGAAGGGCGACTAGCTTGTCATGAGGGAGGGGCCACTGGTTCTCCCAGATGGGTCTGTCCACCAGCTACCGTAAAGGAGGCGTGGGACACTCTGTGCCCTTCATCACAGTGGCCCCAATCAAAAATCCGTTCCCAGTCGCACCCCCCACGCGGCCAAAACATCCCTCCCCCAGAGGTTCTGAGGAATCTCAGTACCATGAGGCCAAATTATGGCTGTCTGTCCCTCCAGGTTCGTGATGGCCACGGGATTCTGGCTCACGTAGCATTGCTTCTTTCCTCCTAAGCCCGCGATAGGTGTCTTTGCCAGGCTCAAAGACCACTGCGGGGGCCAAGCAGCCAGGGGGAGAATGCTCACGTTGGCCCCGGTATCTAGGAGGCTGCGAAGGTGAATCTCCGATGGTGTGGCACCAGCCATGGACACGGTACACAGCGTCTCAGGACGGTCTTTGGTCAGGACAGCAGTCCAGTGCACTTCAGGCGGCCTAGTAGAGCCGAAGCCGCCGTCACCGCATGACCGGTCCTTGGTCCTGGAAACCTAAAAGAAGACTTAAAAGGAACAAGTTGAGCAATTTGTATGCCTTTTGGGATAGTCAGAGGGGGGGTGGGTGTGGAGACCATTGCGTGAATCTGCCCTGAAAAATCCGCATCAATCAGTCCCAGGTGCACCATGATACCCTGAATGGTGGCACTGGACCTCCCCATCAGGAAAGCACTCATGCCATCACCCAAGGGACCAAAGGCATCCAGGGGAACCTTGTGTATTTTGTCCGAATCAATCACGACAGACTCGGCTGTGCAGACATCAACACCTGCTGAACTGCAGGTGCTGGCTGCAAGCCACTGAGCAGATCTCCATTGGTTGGGGCTGAGGCAGAGACATTTGTGTCTGCACGCGTCTCGCCTTCGCGCTCTGCGTTGCATTTCCTGAACTGACCAATGAATGGACCATCCACGTGCACCGTCGCCTTACACACATTTGCAGCGTGATTCGGCCTTCCACATCGTGCACAATAAAACAAGACAGCTGTAGGCTTCTGTGCCTTTCCGCCCTGTTTCTTCCTGGTCTGAGCACCCCACTGCTGCTGTTGCACCCCCTGGGGAACGACCCAAGCAGGCTGCACAGCAGCAGCCACAGCCGGTTGCACGGCCGCAGGCACGGCCGGCTGGACCACTGTAGTCACCGTCGGTTGGACAATCGTAGCCACAGCTGGCTGCACAGCTGTATGCACGGCAACCATCTGTTGGCTGGAAGGGGTTACCTTTGCACAGGCCCCAACCATGTCCGACATGGATGGCTCCCCGGGAAGGGCCTCAATAATCCTCTTGCAAACAGCATTACAGTTGCCCTGAGCAACAGACTGAATCATGAGCTTCCTTGCTGCCGGATCACTCACCTGCTTCTCAACCGCAGCAGTTAACCTCCCTGCAAAGCACAGGAAGGGCTCATCAACTCCCTGGACGATAGTCGCAAAGGACTGCTGTGGAGTAGCCAGCTGTAAGGTCTGAACCAGGGCTGCCATGCCTGTCTGCTGGCACTGCTCCTGGACCGAGGGCTCATAACCAGCCTGCCCATCGGCCCTGGTATAATTGCCTGTTCCCATTAGCATATCAATATTAACCATACGCCTAGGATCTCCTGGACCCAGTGTCCTATTCCGTTCCACTGCTCTGATTGCCAACTGAGTCCATTTACTCTCAAAGAAGTCATATTCAACCGGTGGGAAAAGGGCCCGAGCCAAGCTCCGAATGTCAAAGGGCGTCAAAAGACTGGCATTAAAAGAACGGAGAACCTGCATCACCTCAGCTGAGCCCAAACCATATTTCCCAACTGCATCACGCAGTTCTGACAAGGCCTGCCAAGCCAAGGGTTGATAGGTGTTATGAGTAGCACCCTGAAGGACAGGGAAGGCCTGAAGACCCTCAGATGAAGCAGCAGCACCTGCCTTATCCTGCCCTATGGACCCCACAGGGTCAGAGGCAGGCACTCGACTGGGAACTAGCTGAACATCAGACACGGCAAGTCTAGCACCAGCATCAGCATCTCCACTTAGTCCTTCAACCTTAGGCTTTACTTCGTCCCAGAACTGGCCGCGGTCTCTCGGCCTTACGGTCACCTGACAAGGGGGTAGCGTCCAAACTGTTGATGAAGAGCCAACAGCACGGGAATTTCTGCTCTTGTCAAAGACCGGCCGCATTTCGGCCGTGTCCCCGTTCGCGCTGAACTTAAACACCTCGGCGCCTGCAGCCGGCGCAACGCTAGCAGCAGGAAGCGGAGGCGGGGTCGGACCAGCCGCTGGCGCTGGCCCCGCCGCATCCTCAGCGGCGCTGGAGCCCGCACCAGCTGCTGGAGACCGGTCCGACGGCTCCGCGGTGGGCACGCATCCCTGCGCGCCTGAGGAGCCCGTGCTGCGTTCAGGAGGAGGCGGCGACCGCGCCTCCGTGACTGGGGGTGCCGCGCCAGTCCCTGCGGGCAGCCCCTTAGAAGTAGCCGCATCAGAGCCTCTCCCCGCCCCGCGAGCACCGCCTGCAGCCCATGGGGCTGGTGCGGGAGGCGGAGTATCCGGAACCCCCCCGAGAAGGGGTCCCGCGGGGGCCCGGGAGCTCGCGGCCCCCCCCATCCCGGAGCAGGGCGAAGCTGTCAGCCCGCGCAGGGAGGCGGCGCCCGCCGAGGGACTGACCGAGGCTCTGCCTTCGGCCGCATCCCCGCCCCACGCTGCCGGCGGCGCGGGGGCAGAGGCGGCCGACGCAGCCGCCTCCGGGCTCGGCCCAGGCGGCAGAGCGGGGAACTCCACACCGCCCGACCCCATCGGATACGTAACGGTCGTGCGGCAGAACAGACAATGCACAGTGACCGAATCGCGGCCGAAAGACAGGGGGGCCCGCTTTTCCGGGGCACCCTCACCCACCAACGCCGGAAAGGCCTGGAGAGGGGGCGGCCCCGCCCCGCTCCGGCGGCTCCGCTGCGCGGGGCTCGGCGGGACCGGCGGGGCCGGCCCCAGGCTCGGCAGGGCTCTGCCCCCCCTCTGCCCGAGACCAGCGCCAGAACCCGAGGTGGGGGGAAACCCCCCGCGCAGGAACGGGGGAGGAAGGGGAAGAATCCACATCACAAAGCAGCTGAAATTCAGATTCCGGGTCTGACATAACGACCCCGCCCCCTCCCAGCTCTCCGTCCCGCTTCGGACTGGGGCTCTCAGCCTTCGAACTGTAAGGAGTCGACTTAAATACAGCTCTCTCAAATAATTTCAACTGCAATAAGAGTTCCGCAATGTCTTCATCGTATTCTATATCAAGAGAGTCTAACATACAGTCCCCCAGGAGGTACCACTCCCGTCGACTAAGCACAGACCCTGGCGTGGGAAAGAACCCATGCCGCCTGCCCCATGCAAACAGATCCTGTAGTCCCTCCTGGGATATCTGAGCATCCTTCCGCTCCAAGAGATCTCCCCAAAGTTCCAAAACTAAAGAATCCTCCATGATAAACACAAAGCAGGGAAAAGGAGAAAGGAAGAACCTCACCACACTGTTCACCCACACTCAGGGTCACCAGATGTCACCGAGACACACAAAGCAATCACACGCAGACAAGAGATTTTCGCAGAGGTTCCTCTGATCCAGCTCCCAGCTGAAAGAGCGGAGAGAAGACACCCCTTTGTTTATTCTTTTACTTTTATACATTTGTGGGTCTAGCAGAAGATTGCTTTTTGGGGTTTCCACCCCTCAGCCTCAGTGGCCAGACGAATTGTCAGTTACAATTGTTTTCAGGTTAGAAATATGCAAACAAAGGACAAAGAATGAAAAACAAAGGATTTGTTTATATTACTTCTGTGGGAAAGGTAGAAGAACTGCTCTAATATTCTACAGTAACTAAAAGATCTGACTCCGTTTATGAAAATCAAAAGGCTAATAAAAAACTCAGAAAAACCAGGGTAACATATCCTCCCTCCAGGGAGATATCTTCTGTTAATGGGCCATTGCCACTTTGGGAAGGGCCCTGGTGACCCACGTTTCCTGTGACCCATGCAGAGAAGTCACCTGTCCCTTACTCTGCCCCTGGCAATGATGTGAGGTGGGACTGAAGAACATGAGGGTCTGGCCATGGTCCCATCATTGTGAGTCATTGAAAACCGATACAGTCATGGACAAAAACCCTCTAACTAATTAAAGTTTGAAAGTGGTATGTTTATTCACTAGCGGGCGGCACGGGAGTCATCTCTGAAAGGCGTGGATGCCCCTCTTTGCTCTCTATTTATTTTCCAAGATCTTACCTACAATACATGTGCATAACCCCAGCACCTCCCATCCCCGCTCTCTATTAAAATGAGGCTATCGGTCCTTTAAGTGTGTGCGCAATTCTTCTCTTGAATTGGGTCAGTGGTCTCAAATTGGGTCAGTGGTCTCAAAGGATGACTCAGGAGAGTCTTCATCAGGTCTCTGTGACCCTCTGGCACGATCCAAGGTCCCCTGCTTTGTGATTGATTGATTGATACCAAGTCCACGTGCTGGCCATTGTTCTTAGTGGTTTCAATCTGTTCTCATGACGGTTCACTTACTCCACTTTTCTATAAACAAGCTCATAATATAACAGTTAGCTCTAGCTTGGGCAACTAATAATCATTAACCTACCATTTACTAATCTAACTTACACCTCGGTCAATATAAATTGCTTCTAGCCCTTAGCTAAAATCTTAACTCTTTAAAGTCATGTCTCGTTTCCCCACTCCTTCTTCAAAGTTAGTAAATTCTTTTACTAATATGTAAATTCTTCTTCATCTAGCAAAACTGTGACGTAGGGGTCCTTTAAAACTGTACTATATGCTCTTAATATGGAAGTTAAATCTGCTAGTTGCTTTAGCATTCTCCAATTCCAAAAAAAAAATATAACAAACAAAATCAAATTTATACTAACTAAATTAAACAAAACAATATTCAAATAAACCAAGGTATTGAGCAAACCAGTTGCAGCTGTTGACTACCCAATACGCATATCCCACCAATGATGGGATGGGCCTTCTTCTAACCTTTAAATACTCTCTGTATAGTCTCAGTGTCACGATGCATTGTAATCAAAGTTCTCTTTCTTTCTAATTTTTTTTTCTTTAATCCATGGTGTTTCAATAATTGTGCAACTAAAGTTAAGTTCATCTCTATAGGCACAGGCAATATTTCTTGAACAGTAGTCAAGATTGCCTTTATATGTTGGTGGGATACAACATGTGCCTAATAGGAAAAATCACATTCTTCCATTTTGACAAAGTTGCAAATGCACAAGTTAAATTAAGTTTTCTTACACAGTTGCATTTCTAACTTTTAGCATCTGAATCAGAGACTTACAGGAGATAAAATCATAAGCTTTCCCTTGGCACTTCTATTTACCAGTCACATTCTAATGCAGTGGTGCTGCATTAGCTGTGGCTATAGCGATGGTCATAAATGCCACGACTTTCCAGGCTATACCTATTTGATTACCCATTACAATTACAAGCTTTCCTATTTTTCAAAGAGTTGTTATATTATACTTGTCATTTTACCCACACCCTATTTATTTTTCCAAGAAAGTTTTAATTTTAGTTCATTTTCACCTGGTATAACTCTGCATAGTCCCTCAGGAGCTTTCTTCACTCGGGAGTGATGGATCCAGGTGCTTTGTTCCTTGATCTTGATTGCAGTAAAGGTCGTGAGGAGCACTTGGAATGGTCTCTCCCACCGTGGTTCCAAGGTTTTTCTGCAAAAGACTAAATGTATACATAATCCCCAGGCTGTACATCATGTACTGGTCAATCTAGTTCTCTGTTTGAGCTCCAGTTTTATAATTTGCTGCTTAATTTGCTGCACAATTTTGAAATAAAATATGGCCCCCTATCTAAAAACATTGTGGCTGGGACTCCAAAGCACGGTATTATTTCTTATAACACTGCTTTGGTTACCTCTTGCACTTCAGCAGTTCTGGTAGAGAAAGCTTCTGGCCACCCTGAAAAGGTATCTGTTAATACCAATAGATATCCATGCCCTCCTTTCCTGGGTAGTTCTGAAAATTAATTTTCTATTGCTGCCCAGTATATATCTTTTCCCAGTTTGCCCAAGCTTTGGTTTAGAAATATTTTTGGGATTAGTTTCGAGGCAAAGGCTACATTGGCAAGTCACCTGTACTTTACAAATTTCTAGTTATAATTCTATCTTTCAAATAATTATATAAATCATCTGTTCCCCAATGTGTTTTCTCATGTTCCTCTTTCACTAATGACCATAGCATGTAAAAGGGGATCATAATCCTTCCTTTCTTTTTTAACTGTAATAGCCCACCCCTCTTGTCTTTTTTTTTTTACTGTGCTTTGGCTTACCTTCAATGAAAATTTGCTCATCTGGAATTAAGGCTGCCTCAACAGTTTCAACCATTACCTCACCTTTAGCTGCTTCTTTTGCCTTTCTGTCCACCAGCTTGTTTTCTTCCTCCAGTTCAGAGCTCACTTTTTGGTGTGCCTTGATATGCATGATGGCTACATTTTCAGGTAGCTGGACTGCCTCCAACAGTTTTATTATCTCTTGTGCATGTTTAATACTTTTTTTCTTGTCAATTCAACAGTCCTCTTTCTTTCCAGACGGCTCCAAGTGCATGAACTACCCCAAATGCATACCTTAAGTCTGGGTAGATATTAACTTTCTTTCCTTTTGCCAGCTCTAAGGCCCGAGTTCAGGCAGTTATTTCAGCCTTCTGTACCTAGGTGTTGGTTGGTAATGGTCCAGACTCTATGACCTCTCTGCTCATGGTAACCACATACCCAGCATGCCTTCCACTGATGACACAGCTGCTTCCATCGGTGGACCAGGTCTCAGTATTCTCTAGCAGGGTGTCCTTCAGATCCAGGCAACTGGAGCAGGTGGCTTCGATGGCCTCCAGGCACTCATGGATCACTGGTTCTCCCATGCTCCCGCTGAGGAAGGAAGCTGGATTCACAGTGTTAGTTACCACAATCTCAACATCATCTTGTTCTACCATTATGGCTTGGTACTTCAGAAACCTCTGTGGGGAGAGCAAATGTCCCCCTTTCACTTTTAGGACTGCAGACACTGTGTGGGATACTAGCACGGTCATCTTCTGGCCTAGGGTGAACTTGGGTGCTTCTTGGGTGTTCACTGCCACTGCTGCAATGGCTCTGAGGCACCCTGGCCGTTCCTTAGCTGCTGCATGCAGCTGCTCAGGCGACTGCTCTGGATACGGGCCCAGGTTTTGTGCTGGTATTCCCAAGGCAATCCCCTGCTTCTCATGTGAAAACAAAAAGAATGGTTTACTCACATCTGGAAGTCCCAGGGCTGGAGCTGACATGAGGGCCTTCTTTAGCTGGTCAAAGGCTCGAGTTGCTTCTTTTGGAGATCCCTGCTCCCTTCCGTGATCAGGGCATACAGAGCTTTAACAAACAACCCACAGTTAGAAATCCACAGTCTGCACCACCCTGTCATGCCTAGAAAAGTTCTCAGTTCTTTTACTGTCTGGGGTTTTGGGGTCTGGCATATTGCTTCCTTGTGATCCCGCCCTAAGGTTCTTGGTCCAGTACTAACCTCGTAGCCTAAGTAAATAACTGTCTGCTTCACCATCTGGGCTTTCTTCTGGGATATGCGATACCCCTGTAGGCCCAAAAATTTCGGAGGCTTACCATC
>NW_026690207.1:21181-33731 GCF_015227805.2 Hirundo rustica
CCATGAGCAGGGACATCTTTCACCAGATCAGGCTGTTCAGAGCCCTGTCCCAGCTGGACTTGAATGTTCCAGGGATGGGGCAGTCAGGATCTCCCTGGGAACCTGTCCTGCTGTACCACCAACCTCATCAAAAATTTCCTTCTTATCTCTCCTTATCTGAACCTTCCTTCCTTTAGTTTAAAACCACCACCCTTTGTCCTATTGTAACAGGCCCCACTAAAACCTTTGTCCACCATTGCATTTCCAATCATCCGGGTTTCCATGGCAATTCCATGACAGGTGACCCAGGTGTGGTGTCCCAGTGAGGGCTGCTGCGGAAGAATGGGACATCACACAATGATCAATATGATCACAGTGAGCTGTTTATTTACACATAACACTCTCTTTTATGCAGGTTTTAGCCTTAATCACACATTTCATGCTACTTTACAATTGCTTGCACCCTAAAAGCACGCGTTAGCCCTTTAACCCCTATTGATTGATTGCTCTTGCATACGCAGCAGATTACACAGTCCTTTTTTCTGGTTCTCATCCAGTTCTCACATCCTGGAGTTGTTTACCATCTTTTGTTCTTCTTCAGACATGACCTCTGCATCTTGTTCTGCTTCTTACATGACTTCTGCATCCTTGAAATGGTTACAGGCCTATTCTTCCAGATAAACTGCATTGTTCACATGTCCCCATTTCTGGAGGAACTCATCCTCCACACATCCCCCTTATCTTTTTTGAGCAATCCAGACTTGTTTTACAGCATTTTCAGCCAGCTTAACCACACATTTTAGTACACATGGTAACACCACAAGAATAATTACAAATACAATCATGACTACAACTCCCATTTTTACTAATTCGAGTAGCCAGCCAGTGATATCTAACTTTGCTAGCCATGAGGTAAATGGAGATGTATTAACTGTTAGCCTTTTCATTGAGTCATTGAAAACCAATATAATCGCGAACAAAGACGCTCTAATTAATTAAAGTTAGAAAGTGGTATGTTTATTCACTGGTGGGTGGCACGGGAGTCATCTCCGAAAGGCGCGGCCGCCCCGAACAAGGCTCTTTGCTCTCTATTTATTTTCCAAGATCTTACCTACAATACATATGCATAACCCCAGCACCTCCCATCCCCGCTCTCTATTAAAATGAGGCTATCAGTCCTTCACTGTGCGCAATTCTTCTCTTGAATTGGGTCAGTGGTCTCCAAGGATGGAGTCAGGAGAGTCTTCATCAGGTCTCTGTGACCCTCTGGCACGATCCAAGATCCCCTGCTTTGTGATTGATTGACACCAAGTCCAGGTGCTGGCCATTGTTCTTACTGGTTTCAGTCTGTTCTTATGACAGTTCCCTTACTCCACTTTTTCTATAAACAAGCTCATAATATAACAGTTAGCTCTAGCTTGGCCATCTAATAATCATTAACCTACCATTTACTAATCTAACTTACATCTTGCTCAATATAAATTGCTTCTAACCCTTAGCTAAAATCTGAACTCTTTAAAATCATGTTTCATTTCCCCACTCCTTCTTCAAAGTTAGTAAATTCTTTTACTAATATGTAAATTCTTCTTCATCTAGCAAAACCGTGAGGTAGGGGTCCTTTAAAACTGTACTATATGCTCTTAAAATGGAAGTTAAAGCTGCTAGTTCCTTTAGCATTCTCCAATTCCAAAAAAAAATATTATAACAAACAAAATCAAACTTATACCAACTAAATTAAACAAAACAATAATCAAAGAAACCAAGGTATTGAGCAAACCAGTTGCAGCTGGTGACTACCCAGAAACACCTCCCACCAATGATGGGATGGGCCTTCTTTTAACCTTTAAATACTCCCTGTATAGTCTCTGTGTCATGATGCATTGTAATCGAAGTTCTCTTTCTTTTCTAATTTTTTTTCTTCTTTAATCCATGGTGTTTCAATAATTGTGCAACTAAAGTTAAGTTCATCTCTATAGGCACAGGCGATATTTCTTGAACAGTAGTCAAGTTTGCCTTTATATGTGGCTGGGATACAACATGTGCCTAATAGGAAAAATCACGTTCTTCAATTTTGACGAAGTTGCAAATGCACAAGTTAAATTAAGTTTTCTTACACAGTTGCATTTGTAACTTTTGGCATCTGAATCAGAGACTTAGAGGAGATAAAATCATAAGCTTTCCCTTGGCACTTCTATTTACCAGTCACATTCTAATGCAGTGGTGCTGCATTAGCTGTGGCTATAGCAATCGTCATAAATGCCACAACTCTCCAGGCTATACCTATTTGATTACCCATTACAATTACAAGCTTTCCTATTTTTCAAAGAGTTGTTATATTATACTTATCATGTTACCCACACCCTATTTATTTTCCCAAGAAACTTTTAATTTTAGTTCATTGTCACCCAATATAACTTTCCAGAGTTTCTCAGGAGCTTTCTTCACTTGTGAGTGATGGATCCAGGTGCTTTGTTCCTTGATCTTGATTGCATTAAAGATGATGAGGAGCACTTGGAATGGTCCCTCCCACTATGGTTCCAAAGTTTTTCTGCAAAAGACTTAATGTATCCATAATCCCCAGGCTGTACATCATGTACTGGTCCATCTAGTTCTCTGCTTTGAGCCCCAGTTTTATAATTTGCTGCTTAATTTGCTGCACAATTTTGAAATAAAATATGGCCCCCTATCTAAAAACATTGTGGCTGGGACTCCAAAGCATGGTATTATTTCTTATAAGACTGCTTTGGTTACCTCTTGCACTTTGGCAGTTCTGGTAGGGAAAGCTTCTGGGCACCCTGAAAAGGTATCTGTTAATACCAATAGGTATCAGTACACTCCTTTCCTGGGTAGTCCTGAAAAATCAATTTGCTATTGCTGCCCAGGTACATATCTTTTCCCAATTTGCCCAAGCTTTGGTTTAAAAATATTTTTGGGATTAGTTTGGAGGCAAAGACTACATTGGCAAGTCACCTAAATTACTATATTTTACAAATTTCTAGCTATGATTCTATCCTTCAAATAATTATAGAAATCATCTATTCCCCAATGTGTTTTTTCATGTTCCTCTTTCACTAATGACTATAGCACGTAAGAGGGGAATATAAGTCTTCCTTTCCTTTTATCTGTAATAGCCCACCCCTCTTGTCCTTTATACTGTGCTTTGGCTTACCTTCAATGAAAATTTGCTCATCTGGAATTAAGGCTGCCTCAACAGTTTCAACAGTTACCTCACCTTTAGAGGTTTCTTTTGCCTTTCTGTCTGCCAGCTTGTCTTCTTCCTCCAATTCAGAGCTCAATTTTTGGTGTGCTTTGATATGCATGATGGCTACATTTTCAGGTAGCTGGACTGCCTCCAACAGTTTTATTATCTCTTGTGCATGATTAATACTTTTTTTTCTTGTCAATTCAACAGTCCTCTTTCTTTCCAGACGGCTTCAAGTGCATGAACTACCCCAAATGCATACCTTAAGTCTGGGTAGATATTAACTTTCTTTCCTTTTGCCAGCTCTAAAGCCCGAGTTCAGGCAGTTATTTCAGCCTTCTGTGCCGAGGTGTTGGTTGGTAATGGTCCAGACTCTATGACCTCTCTGCTCATGGTAACCACATACCCAGCATGCCTTCCACTGATGACACAGCTGCTTCCATCGGTGGACCAGGTCTCAGTATTCTCTAGCAGGGTGTCCTTCAGATCCAGGCAACTGGAGCAGGTGGCTTCGATGGCCTCCAGGCACTCATGGATCACTGGTTCTCCCATGCTCCCGCTGAGGAAGGAAGCTGGATTCACAGTGTTAGTTACCACAATCTCAACATCTTGGTACTTCATAAACTCTGTGGGGAGGGCCAATGTCCCCCTTTCACTTCTAGGACTGCAGACACTGTGTGGGATACTGGCACGGTCATCTTCTGGCCTAGGGTGAACTTGGGTGCTTCTTGGGTGTTCACTGCCACTGCTGCAATGGCTCTGAGGCACCCTGGCCGTTCCTTAGCTGCTGCATGCAGCTGCTCAGGCGACTGCCCTGTGACACGGGCCCAGGTTTTGTGCTGGTATTCCCAAGGCAATCCCCTGCTTCTCATGTGAAAACAAAAAGAATGGTTTACTCACGTCTGGAAGTCCCAGGGCTGGAGCTGACATGAGGGCCTTCTTTAGCTGGTCAAAGGCTCGAGTTGCTTCTTTTGGAGATCCCTGCTCCCTTCCGTGATCAGGGCATACAGAGGTTTAACAAACAACCCACAGTTAGAAATCCACAGTCTGCACCAGCCTGTCATGCCTAGAAAAGTTCTCAGTTCTTTTACTGTCTGGGGTTTTGGGGTCTGGCATATTGCTTCCTTGTGATCCTGTCCTAAGGTTCTTGGTCCAGTACTAACCCTGTAGCCCAAGTAAATAACTGTCTGCTTCACCATCTGGGCTTTCTTCTGGGATATGCGATACCCCTGTAGGCCCAAAAAGTTTCGGAGGCTTACCATCCACTCCAGACATGCCTCTTGAGTTTTGGTAGCTATCAGGAGGTCGTCCACATACTGTAACAGTTGTCTTCCTGATGGAGCTTCCTAGGATTCCAGATCTTTTGCTAGTTGTTCTCCAGACAAGGTGGGCAAATTTTTTGAACTCCTGCAGAAGCACTGTCCATGTGAGCTTTTTATTCAAATGCAAAAATGTTCTGGCTGGCTTCATGGAGAGGAAGGCAGAAGAAAGCATCCTTTCAATCTAAAACAATAAACCATGTTAGTTCAGGTGTTAAACAAGTTAACAAAGTATAAGGATTGGCAACCACTGGGTATAAATCCTCAGTTATCCTATTTACAGCTCTTAAATCTTATACTATGTGATATGATCCATCAGGCTTTTTAACAGGTAAAAAAAAATTCAATCACCGGGCTAATCCCTTAACTTTTCTTTTTTTTCCCCGGGTTATTGCTTAACTCTAACTAGTTGTTTTCTTTTTTTAAACTTAACTTGCACTGGGGGTGCATTCTTTGCTCTCCTGGTATGTTAGAAGCTCAAACCCCAGAAAATACCTGATCTATTATTTTCCTGTAAATCTCACCTTCACTTTAAACTTTAGCCTCATTAGTTATCTACATCAAGTTTAACAATTCCATGTACTGTTGGTCCTCAACCTCCAAAGTAATCTCTCAAAATTTTTTTTTTAATTTTTTTTTTAAATTTTTTTTTGCCTCTAATAGTTCCAATAGATCCCTACCCAAAAGTGCTGATGGAGCATTGGGCATATATAAAAAACTTGTGAAATCCCCATTGTTTCCCAAGTTTATATTTCAATGGCCTACAAAAATAGGCTTTTTCAGATTGGCCAGTTACCCCTTTTACCATAACATATTCATCTGTTATTGGTATTAAAGCTTTACTTAACACTCAATATGCTGCCCCTGTGTTTATCAAAAACTTCTTTTTTTTTTTTGTTTGTTCCCTAATTTCATTTTAACCAGAATGTCTCCTAAGGTAAGATCCTCTGATCCTTCTCAGTTTTCCTTAACATGAGCAACCACTGCCTCTCCTTTTTGATCTCCTCTTCTTTGGTTTGTTTCTGAGTCCAAGATGCTGTAGGAACATTTGGAGAGGGCTCTTCTTCCTCACTGTCACTGCTGGGCAGTGGGAGAGATTTAGGAGTAAGTGGAGTACTCAGAGTAGGGGATAAAATAGAAGGTGAAGCTGAACTTGAAATAGAACTCAGAGTTGATTCAGCTGGGCTTAGAGCTGGAGACAGAGTTGAAATAGAAATTGCTTTGGTTAAAGATGGAGCTGGAGTTGAAATAGAAATTGTTTTACTAAATGTGTTAAAATCTTTGCTCTAAATCAGCTCGATCAAGGAGCTGTTGTTTACACTGGACACATTCTCTGTACCAGTTAGCACAAGAACAATAGTAATGTCCTGCACAAATTTTACACTGCAAAAGCACCCAGGCACAGTGACAACCTCTAGATGCACCAGAAACGGCAGGAAAATTCCCAAAAATACAAGCTATTCCATTCACTCTTTTTTAACTTTCTAAATTCTCCACAGCCCGTTGCTCCCAATCCAGAGCCACTGGTCTCCCAACAGACATCTGATATAAACCTTCTAAATACATTCTCTCATTTTCTCTGTCTATCCACCAGTTTACTGAATTCACAAACTCCTACGAGTCAATCCCAAACCACTGAGGTAAAGGAATTCCTTTTATTCATCTGGCCAGATCGAGTTCTCAGACTGAAGTTACCCTTGTTTTAATTCCAACAATCTACAAACACAGTCTCCATACCTAAAATTACAACTAAACTCTTGTCAAGGGTTTCTATTCCTTCTTGCCAAACTGGTCCTGTCCTTTGTCTGTCCTCAGTCTATTTCAAAAGCATTCACGCCTCAGCTCTCAGAGGCTAATCAACTCTTTCACCTCAGCATGTGCTGCACTTATAACGTTTAACACAAGATGGATGTTGCCTGAAAAATACAGTTACAGTGAATAACCAAAACACACACACCACAGTCACAGCAGGGAGGGGGCTTGAAGGGTTTTCATACACCCCACTCGCTTCGTTTTTCCCCGGCCGTTTCAGTCTCCTGAAAACGGAACCGCGGGTCCAAACTCCTCAATCGCTTCGTGCTGGTAGCACGTCTCAACAAACTCTCTCTCAATCGTTCTCACAGTCAGGACACATTCACACAGTGTAACAACCACAAATCAGGATTTGCCCTTACAATTGCTAGTCCCGGATTCTAGCAAACTGAGCCCTCTATGGCACAGCAAATGGCAAAATCCTCTTCTGCCAGCAACAACAATCCGAGCCCTCCATGGCCCGGTACAACATCTTAACAGCTTTCTCTGCTGGCAACCAAGTACAACTGCCCAGATACCAATCCAGCTTGCAAGCACACTACAGAGGCACAAGTTGTGTGTGGGACGTCTCCCACGACTTACCAACAGCCTTTCCTGACCATGCCTACGCCTTACAGGTCACTGTTCAAACTGTTTCAATTTTTTCTAAACACACCTTTTTGTCCAGAGTTTTAGTAGTCAGGAGTTCTTGTCTGCTGCTGGATGAACAGGTCGGGCAGCGGAGCCCACTCTTCCAGGAATATCCTGGGGGTGACCCAAGGGGGTCCTCCACCCGAGCTGGTCCCACAGCCAAGCAGAACCTTCTCCTGCCTGGCTCTCCAACTGAGTCATTGAAAACCGATATAATCACAGACAAAGACCCTCTAACTAATTAAAGTTAGAAAGTGGTATGTTTATTCACCGGCGGGTGGCACGGGAGTCATCTCCGAAAGGCGTGGCCGCCCCGAACAAGGCTCTTTGCTCTCTATTTATTTTCCAAGATCTTGCATACAATACATATGCATAACCCCAGCACCTCCCATCCCCGCTCTCTATTAAAATGAGGCTATTCGTCCTTCACGTGTGTGCAATTCTTCTCTTGAATTGGGTCGGTGGTCTCAAAGGATGAAGTCAGGAGAGTCTTCATCAGGTCTCTGTGACCCACTGGCACAATCCAAGGTCCCCTGCTTCGTGATTGATTGATGCCAAGTCCAGGTGCTGGCCATTGTTCTTACTGGTTTCAATCTGTTTCTATGACAGTCCACTTACTCCACTTTTTCTATAAACAAGCTCATAATAGAACAGTTAGCTCTAGCTTGGACATCCAATAATCATTAACCTACCATTTACTAATCTAACTTACATCTTCCTGAATATAAATTGCTTCTAACCCTTAGCTAAAATCTTAACTCTTTAAAATCATGTTTCAATGCCATTCACTTTTTGCTTTTCACGTGCTTTTAAAATTTTCCCTTTTCATTTTAAGCTTGCATTTCTTCAATTTCTTTTCCTCTCCCACTTTTATTTCCTTTTCTTGCCTGATGTTAGCTTTTGAATTGGAGTACATTTGGCAAGTGTTGGTCCTTTTCACTGCCCCTCATTTCACCTCAGTCCATTAGGTCTCAATCATTCCGGTTCCAAATTTTCTTGTTTTTTTCATTTGCACTGTTTCTCATCATATCTCCTCTCCTGAGCATTTTTTAGATTTTGTTCTCTGTTTTCCAGATTTCATTCCCTTTCCCGAAAGGAAGACCTTTCGTTCAGGATAGGGAATGAAATCTTGCAATTTCAATGATTAAATGGGTAAGTTTCTGTCCCTTTCCCTGCACTACTTGTCATCCCATTCAATTTTTGCTTTTTATGAGTTTTAAAAATTTCCCCTTTTTCATTTTAAACTTGCATTTCTTCAATTTCTTGCCCACTCCTTTTTTGATTTCCCTTTCCTGCCTGATTGCAGCATTGGAGTACATTTGGCAAGTGTTGGTCCTTTTCACTGCCCCACCTTTCATCTCAGTCCATTTGGTCTAAATAAATCTGGTACCAAATTTTCACGTTTTTGTTTTCATTCACATTGTTTCTCATCATATTTCCTCTTCTGAGTGTTTGTTAGACTTTGTTCCTTGTTTCCCAGATTTCGTTGCCCTTTCCCAAAAGGAAGACTTTTCTTTCGGGAAAGAGGAAGGAAATCTTGTGATTTCAATGATGATTAATCAGTCAAGCTTCCATCCATTTCCCTGCACTTCTTCTCATCCCGTTCACTTTGTGCTTTTCACGTGCTTTCAAAATGTTCCCTTTTTCATTTTAAGCTTGCATTTCTTCAATTTCTTTTCCTCTCCCACTTTTATTTCCTTTTCTTGCCTGATTGCAGCATTTGAATTGGATTACATATGACAAGAGTTGGTCCTTTTCACTGCCCCTCATTTCATCTCAGTCTATTTGGTCTCAATCATTCCGGTTTCAAATTTTCTCAGTTGTTTTCATTCGCACTCTTTCTCATCATATCTCCTTTCCTCATCGTTTTTTAGACTTTCTTCCCTGTTTCAGGATTTCATTCCCTTTTCCAGAAGGAAGACCTTTAGTTTGGGAAAAGGAATGAAATCTTGTGATTTCAATGAAGATTATTTGGGTAAGCTTCTATCCCTTTCCCTGCACTTCTTGTCATCCCATTCAATTTTTGCTTTTTCACGTGCTTTCAAAATGTTCCCTTTTTCATTTTAAGCTTGCATTTCTTCAGTTTCTTGTCCACTCCTTTTTTATTTCACTTTCTTGCCTGATTGCAGCATTTGAATTGGAGTACATTTGGCAAGTGTTGGTCCTTTTCACTGCCCCACTTTTTATCTCAGTCCATTTGGTCTCAATAAATCTGGATCCAAATTTTCTCATTTTTTATTTTTGCATTCTTTCTCATCATCTCTCCTGAGCGTTTGTTAGACTTTGTTCCCTGGTTTCAAGATTTCATTCCCTTACCAAAAAGAAGGACTTTTCCGAAGGGAATGAAATCTTGCGATTTCAATGAAGATTATCTGGACGAGCTTTTGTGCCTTTGCTCACACTTCTTGTCATCCAATTCACTTTTGCTTTTCACGTCATTTCAAAATTTTCCCTTTTTCATTTTAAGCTTGCATTTCTTCAATTCCTTTTCCTCTCCTTCTTTTATTTCCACTTCTTGCCTGATGTTAGCTTTTGAATTGGAGTACATTTGGCAAGTGTTGGTCCTTTTCAGTGCCAGTCATTTCATCTCAGTCCATTTGGTCTCGATCATTCCGGTTCCAAATTTTCTCAGTTGTTTTCATTTGCACTGTTTCTCATCATATCTCCTCTCCTGAGCGTTTGTTAGACTTTGTTCCCTGTTTTCAAGATTTCATTCTCCTTTCCCGAAAGGAAGAACTTGCTCTGGGGAAAGGGAATGAAATCTTGCGATTTCAATGAAGATTAATTGGGCAAGTCTCCGTCTCTTTCCCTGATCTTCTTTTCATCATATTCACTTTTTTCTTTTTTCATGCTTTCAAAATTTTCACTTTTTCAATTTAAGCTTGTATTTCTTCAATTTCTTTTCCTCTCTTGTTTTATTCACCTTCTTTCCTGATGTTAGAATTTGGCAAGTGTTATTCCTTTTCCGTGCCCCTCATTGCATCTCAGTCCATTTGGTGTCAATCACTCCAGTTCACCATCTTCTCTGTTTTGTATTTTTTCATATTTTTTTCTTACCATATCTCCTTTCCTGACCGCTTGTTAAATTTTTTCTTTGTTTTCAAGATTTTCATGAAGATAACTTGGGCAAACTTCCATTGCTTGCCCTGCACTTCATATCATGCAGTTCACTTTTTGCTTCTCGCGTGCTTTCAAAATTATGCATTTTTCATCTTCAGCTTGCATTTCTTCAATTTCTTTTCTTCTCCTTCCTTTATTTCCATTTCTTGCTTGATTGCACCATTTGAATTGGAGTACATTTGGCAAGTGTTGGTTCTTTTCAGTGCCCTTCCATTCATCTCAGTCCATTTGGTCTCATTCACTTCGCTTACAAATTTTCTCGGTAGTCATCATTCCCACTGTTTGTCACCATATCTCCTTTGCTGACCATTTTAAAAATTTTCTTCTGTTTTTTCAAGATTTCCAGGAAGATAACTTGAAGAAGCTTCAGTCTTTTTCCGTGCACTTCTTGTCATCCTATTCGATTTTGGCTTATCATGTGCTTTCAAAATTTTTTTTTTCATTTTAACCTTGCTTTTCTTCAGTTTCTAATCTTCTCCTTCCATTATTTCAATTTCTTGCCTGACGTCAGAATTTGAATTGGAGTAACTTTGATAAGTATTGGTCCTTTTCAGTGCCCCTCACTTTATCTCAGTCTGTTTGGTCTCTATCACTCTGGTCCCAAATTTTCTCAGTAGTTTTCATTTGCACAGTTTCATCATTTATCATTTCCTGAGCATTTGTTCAACTTTGTTCTCTCTATTAAAGATTTCATTCCCTTTCATGAAGGGACGACTTTCCTCTCAGATACGGAATGAAATCTTGCCATTTCAATGAATATTAATTGCCAAGCTTCCGTCCCTTTCCCAGCACTTTATGTCATCCCATCCACTTTTTACTTTTCAAATTCTGTGTGAATTTTCCCTTTTTCATTTTAAGCTTGCTTTTTTATCAATTTCTTTTCTTCTCTTTCTTTCATTTACCATTCTTGCCTGATTGCAGCATTTGAATTGGAGTACTTTTGGAAAATGTTGGTCCTTTTCACTGCCCCCCATTTCATCTCAGTCCATTTGGTTTCAATTATTCCAGTTCCAAATATTCCCATAGTTTTCATTCGCACTGCTTTGCAGCATATCTCATCTCCTGAGCGTTGATTAGACATTGTTCCCTGTTTTCAAGATTTCAATGAAGATTACTTGGGCAAGCTTCTGTCCCTTTCCCTGTACTTCTTGTCATCCCATTCACTTTTTCTTTTTACGCGCTTTCAAAATATTCCCCTTTTCAATTTATGTATGAATTTCTTCTACATCTTTTCCTCTCCTTCCTTTTTTTTTTCTATTTCTTGCCTGATTTCAGCATTTAAATTGGAGTGCTTTGTCAAGTGTTGGTCCTTTTCAGTGCTCCTCATTTCATCTCAGTCCATGTGGCCTCACTCACTCCGGTTCCAAATTTCCTCAGTTTTCATTCGCACTGTTTCTCATCACATCTCCTTTCCTGAGTTAGATTTTGTTCCCTATTTTCAAGAATTCAGAGAAAAGACTTCCTTTCAGGAAAGTAAATGTAAACTTGCGATTTCAATGAAGATTAATTGGGTAAGCTTTGGTCCCTCTCCCCACACTTCTTGTCATCCCATTAATTTTTGATTTTCACATGCTTTCAAATTTTTTGATTTTTCAATTTAAACTTGCATTTCTACAATATCTTTTCCTCTCCTTAATTTATTTCTATTTCTAGCCTTATGACAGCATATGATTTGGAGTAATATTGGCAAGTGTTGATCCATTTCACTGCCCCTCATTTCATCATCCCTACCTCTCCCACCTATCACAAAATCCCTCAAACGTTAATCCTCACTTTACATTGGACCTTGCCATGCCCCACCACCCTCCCAGGGAACAAGTCCATCCCCACATCCCAGCTCACTTTGCCTCCAAGCAGCATCAAGACATTGCCTGTGTCCTGCTGCTGCAGGCCCTTGCCAAGAGTCTCTCCCAGCCACCACTGCCCCTGCTCTTCCCTGCTCTGGCCCACAAGCTGCAAGTTCATTTGCTCCCTGGGCCACTGGCCCAGCCCCAAGCCAGGGCTGGGACCTTTCCCCAGAGCTCTGTGGCCACTGCAATATTCACAGCTCTGAGGCTGCTGCAGCTCCAGGGGCCTTTGGACACCGCTCCCAGGGATACCCAGGCTGACACTCTTGGCCTGTCCGTGCAGGGCAGGGGCCTGCACTCCATGATCCTGCTGCCTCCCTCCCAGCTCAGCCTTGGTGTCTGCTCCAGGTGCAGCCAGAGCTCTTGGGGCTGGGCAAGGAGTGGCACAGCCCCAGCGTTCCCCTCTCTGTGACACCACAGCTGGTGGCAGCTCCAACGTTCCATGCCTTGGAGACGCTCCAAGGGAAGCATCCAGAGCCACACCCAGTCATCAAACTGACCGGGCACTGAGCACCCCGGCCTGGGCTGATGTGCAAACCTCTGCACACAGCTCCAGGAAGGTCCTCTGGGCCACCTCCACAGTGCCACAGGCAAGTGTCAGATAGACTTACAGAGCTCTGCCCAGAGCCGACAGGGAAAAT
>NW_026690207.1:34231-61612 GCF_015227805.2 Hirundo rustica
CCATTCCTAAATCCCAGCCCATGGAAACCGAGCATCCCAGCTGGTGCCAGCCCTGGTTGCCCTGGCAGCAGCCTTGGGAGCGGGGTCCCTGGCTGGGGCTGTGGGAACCTCTTCACTCTGGTGCCCAGGGACAGGACTGGAGGGAAGGGCTGGAGCTGAGTCGGGGCAGGTTTAGGTTGGATCTGAGGAAAAGGTTTTTCCCCCAGAGGCTGCTGGGGCACTGAACAGGCTCCCAGGGAAGGGTCACAGCTCCAGGGCTCTGGGAGCTCCAGCAGCGTTTGGACACCGCTGCCAGGCCCAGGCCGGGATTGTTGGGGTGTCCTGTGCAGGGCCAGGAGTTGGACTCGAGGATCCTGATGGGTCCCTCCCAACTCCGCCAATTCTGTGCTTCTGGGATCCCATGGCCCTGGGAATGGGATGGCCAATGGTTGCCATGGCAAGGGGCTCTGGCTCCAGGCCTGAGCTGGTGTCCATGGAACCACCCCTGGCCTGGGATCTGCATGGAGCTGCCAAGGGACCGACCATAGCAACAGGGGCTGGGGATGGTTGTCATGGAAACTGACCATAGCAACAGGGGCTGGTGATGGTTGTCATGGAAACTGACCATAGCAACAGGGGCTGGTGATGGTTGCCTGCTAAGGAACCGAGCTGTCACAGGCCCTCAGAGGGGTTCCATGGGGACTTTCCAAGAGTCCCCAGGCTGTTCCAGAGGTGGAATGTCACAGGCAGAGACAGGGGCTCCATGGAGACCTCCCAGGGGTTTCTGGGGATGGTCAAGAGCCCTGTGGTCAGAGGCAGTCACAGCCATTCCATGGTGACATCCCAGGGGACCTTGGGCTGCAAAGGCACCAATCTGTCACAGGCACTCACGGGGGCTCCATGGTGACATCCCAGGAGTCCCCAGACTGCCAAAGAGCTGGGATGTCACAGGTGTTCCTGCTATGGGCCGAGTGGGAGCTTCAGGCAAAAGCTTTATTTCTTCATTGGAGAAACTCCTGCTGAGTCATGAGGTGGAGAAATGACACCCAACAGCCACCATGGATCCTCAAACACCTCCAGGATGCTTAGACTTTTTAAAGTCCATCTAAGAGAGGAGACTGGGAGCAGCTGGATCCAATCCTAGCCCCACATTTTGTCAAAAGTTTATGTGTAAAATATTGGACAGGTGGGATTGAACCATCATGCAATTTGTCCCACAGGATTAACGATGGAATACCAGACATATTTCTATAAATACAGAAATGATTGATTCGGATTAGGATTAGACAGAAAAATTTATTTATATCACAAAGAAAAAAAAAAAAAAAAAAAGAGTTATTTACTCCACAGTATAGGACCTATAACAATTATGAGAATATTGTGCTCTAGGAAGCAATTTTGAAATAAACAGGGCTTTGCTGGAGTTGTTTGAGCCCATTGCAGGCAGAGCCTCCTGCTCCAGCAGGAACTGCCTTTCCTGTGCCAGGACCAGGGCAGATCCCACTGCAGGAAAAGCCCCAGGCCAGCCCCAACACAGTGAAGGCCTCGGGCACAAGTGCAGAGTGCCGTGCTGGGAGCTGTGCCAGGGAGAGCCTGAGGCCCCAAAGGCACCTTGGCAGCAGCAGCTGCTTCCAGGCCATGGCCAGAAGCCTCCCTTGGCAAGGCGGCCTGGTGGCCACCACTGCAGAGCTGCTGCTCCAGGGCTCATTTCTGGATGGGCTCTGCCCCAGCCCACAGAGTGTGACCTCAGCCCTGACTCTGTCCCAGCCGCTCTGCCTGAGCCCTGCAAAGCCTAAAGGTCACCTGTGCCAGCCTGGCTCTGTCAGCCCCTGGGGCAGGGCAGGGAAAGGCCAGAGAAGGGGCTGGCTTTGGCTGCTGGAGGTGGGCTCCAGCAGAGACAAGGAGGAGTCAAGGGAGTGGATGGAGTCCAGTGAGCAACCCCTTCTCCCCATGCAATCCTGGAATGCTTTGGATGGGAAGAGCTCTGCAGTGCTCATCTCATCCAAACCCCTGCCATGAGCAGGGACATCTTTCACCAGATCAGGTTGTTCGGAGCTCTGTCCCAGCTGGACTTGAATGTTTCCAGGGATGGGGCATAGAGCACATCCCTGGGAACCTCTCCTAGTATATGACCACCCTTATTATCAAAAATTTCCTTCTTATCTCCCCTTATCTGAACCTCCCTTCCTTTAGTTTAAAACCACCACCCTTTGTCCTATTGGGACAGGCCCCACTAAAACCTTTGTCCACCATTGCATTTCCAATCAGCCGGGTTTCCATGGCAATTCCATGACAGGTGACCCAGGTGTGGTGTCCCAGTGAGGGTTGCTGTGGTAGAATGGGACATCACACAATGATCAATATGATCACAGTGAGCCGTTTATTTCAACATAACACTCTCTTTTATGCAGGTTTTAGCCTTAATCATGCATTTCATGCTACTTTACAATTGGTTGCACCCTAAAAGCATGCGTTAGCCCTTTAACCCCTATTGGTTGATTGCTCTTGCATATGCAGCAGATTACACAGTCCTTTTTTCTGGTTCTCATCCAGTTCTCACATCCTGGAGTTGTTCACCATCTTTTGTTCTTCTTCAGACATGACCTCTGCATCTTGTTCTGCTTCTTACATAACTTCTGCATCCCTGAAATGGTTACAGGCCTATTCTTCCAGATAAACTGGATTGTTCACATGTCCCCATCTTTGGAGGAACTCATCCTCCACAAATCCCCCTTATCTTTTTTGAGCAATCCAGACTTATTTTACAGCACTTTTGGCCAGCTTAACCACACATTTTAGTACACATGGGAACACCACAAGAGTAATTAAAAATACAATCATGACTACAACTCCCATTTTTACTAATTCGAGTAGCCAGCCAGTGATGTCTAACTTTGCTAGCCATGAGGTAAATGAAGATGTATTAACTGTTAGCCTTTTCATTGAGTCGTTGAAAACCAATATAATCGCGAACAAAGACGCTCTAATTAATTAAAGTTAGAAAGTGGTATGTTTATTCACCGGCGGGCGGCACGGGAGTCATCTCCGAAAGGCGTGGCCGCCCCGAACAAGGCTCTTTGCTCTCTATTTATCTTCCAAGATCTTACATACAATACATATGCATAACCCCAGCACCTCCCATCCCCGCTCTGTATTAAAATGAGGCTATCGGTCCTTCACGCGTGTGCAGTCCTTCTCTTGAATTGGGTCGGTAGTCTCAAATTGGGTCAGTGGTCTCCAAGGATGAAGTCAGGAGAGTCTTCATCAGGTCTCTGTGACCCTCTGGCCTTCTTCCAACCTTTAAATACTCTCCGTATAGTCTCTGTGTCATGATGCATTGCAATCAAAGATCTCTTTCTTTCTAATTTTTTTCTTCTTTTCTTTAATCTATGTTGTTTCAATAATTGTGCAACTGAAGTTCATCTCTAAAGGCACAGGCAATATTTCTTGAACAGTAGTCAAGTTTGCCTTTATATGTTGCTGGGATACAACATGTGCCTAATAGGAAAAATCACATTCTTCCATTTTGACAAAGTTACAAATGCACAAGTTAAATGAAGTTTTCTTACACAGTTGCATTTGTAATTTTTAGCATCTGAATCAGAGACTTACAGGAGATAAAATCATAAGCTTTCCCTTGGCACTTCTATTTACCAGTCACATTCTAATGCAGTGGTGCTGCATTAGCTGTGGCTATAGTGATGGTCATAAATGCCACAACTTTCCAGGCTATACCTATTTGATTACCCATTACAATTACAAGCTTTCCTATTTTTCAAAAAGTTGTGTTATTATGCTTATCATTTATTTTCCCAAGAAAGTTTTAATTTTAGTTCATTGTCATCACCCAATATAACTTTCTCAATATAAGTTTCTCAGGAGCTTTCTTCACTCGTGAGTGATGGATCCAGGTGCTTTGTTCCTTGATCTTGATTGTATTAAAGATGATGAGGAGCACTTGGAATGGTCTCTCCCACTGTGGTTCCAAAGTTTTTTCTGCAAAAGACTTAATGAATACATAATCCCCAGGCTATACATCATGTACTGGTCCATCTAGTTCTCTGGTTTGAGCCCCAGTTTTATAATTTGCTGCTTAATTTGCTGCACAATTTTGAAATAAAATATGGCCCCCTATCTAAAAACATTGTGGCTGGGACTCCAAAGCATGGTATTATTTCTTATAAGACTGCTTTGGTTACCTCTTGCACTTTGGCAGTTCTGGTAGGGAAAGCTTCTGGCCACCCTGAAAAGGTATCTGTTAATACCAATAGGTATCAGTACACTCCTTTCCTGGGTAGTACTGAAAAATCAATTTGCTATTGCTGCCCAGTACATATCTTTTCCCAATTTGCCCAAGCCTTGGTTTAAAAATATTCTTGGGATTAGTTTGGAGGCAAAGGCTACATTGGCAAGTCACCTAAATTACTATATTTTACAAATTTCTAGCTATGATTCTATCTTTCAAATAATTATACAAATCATCTATTCCCCAATGTGTTTTTCCATGTTCCTCTTTCACTAATGACTATAGCACGTAAGAGGGGAATACAAGTCTTCCTTTCCTTTTATCTGTAATAGCCCACCCCTCTTGTCCTTTAGACTGTGCTTTGGCTTACCTTCAATGAAAATTTGCTCATCTGGAATTAAGGCTGCCTCAACAGTTTCAACAGTTACCTCACCTTTAGCGGTTTCTTTTGCCTTTCTGCCCACCAGCTTGTCTTCTTCCTCCAATTCAGAGCTCACTTTTTGGTGTGCTTTGATATGCATGATGGCTACATTTTCAGGTAGCTGGACTGCCTCCAACAGTTTTATTATCTCTTATGCATGTTTAATACTTTTTTTTCTTGTCAATTCAACAGTCCTCTTTCTTTCCAGATGGCTCCAAGTGCATGAACTACCCCAAATGCATACCTTAAGTCTGGGTAGATATTAACTTTCTTTCCTTTTGCCAGCTCTAAAGCCCGAGTTCAGGCAGTTATTTCAGCCTTCTGTGCCGAGGTGTTGGTTGGTAATGGTCCAGACTCTATGACCTCTCTGCTCATGGTAACCACATACCCAGCATGCCTTCCACTGATGACACAGCTGCTTCCATCGGTGGACCAGGTCTCAGTATTCTCTAGCAGGGTGTCCTTCAGATCCAGGCAACTGGAGCAGGTGGCTTCGATGGCCTCCAGGCACTCATGGATCACTGGTTCTCCCATGCTCCCGCTGAGGAAGGAAGCTGGATTCACAGTGTTAGTTACCACAATCTCAACATCATCTTGTTCTACCATTATGGCTTGGTACTTCAGGAATATCTGTGGGGAGAGCCAATGTCCCCCTTTCACTTCTAGGACTGCAGACACTGTGTGGGATACTGGCACGGTCATCTTCTGGCCTAGGGTGAACTTGGGTGCTTCTTGGGTGTTCACTGCCACTGCTGCAATGGCTCTGAGGCACCCTGGCCGTTCCTTAGCTGCTGCATGCAGCTGCTCAGGCGACTGCCCTGTGACACGGGCCCAGGTTTTGTGCTGGTATTCCCAAGGCAATCCCCTGCTTCTCATGTGAAAACAAAAAGAATGGTTTACTCACATCTGGAAGTCCCAGGGCTGGAGCTGACATGAGGGCCTTCTTTAGCTGGTCAAAGGCTCGAGTTGCTTCTTTTGGAGATCCCTGCTCCCTTCCGTGATCAGGGCATACAGAGGTTTAACAAACAACCCATAGTTAGAAATCCACAGTCTGCGCCACCCTGTCATGCCTAGAAAAGTTCTCAGTTCTTTTACTGTCTGGGGTTTTGGGGTCTGGCATATTGCTTCCTTGTGATCCCGCCCTAAGGTTCTTGGTCCAGTACTAACCTTGTAGCCCAAGTAAATAACTGTCTGCTTCACCATCTGGGCTTTCTTCTGGGATATGCGATACCCCTGTAGGCCCAAAAAGTTTAGGAGGCTTACCATCCACTCCAGACATGCCTCTTGAGTTTTGGTAGCTATCAGGAGGTCGTCCACATACTGTAACAGCTGTTCTTCTCCTGCTGGAGCTTCCCAGGATTCCAGATCTTTTGCTAGTTGTTCTCCAGACAAGGTGGGCAAATTTTTTGAACTCCTGCAGAAGCACTGTCCATGTGAGCTGAGTTTTTTATTCAAATGCAAAAATTTTCTGGCTGGCTTCATGGAGAGGAAGGCAAAAGAAAGCATCCTTTAAATCTAAAACAATAAACCATGTTAGTTCAGGTGTTAAACAAGTTAACAAAGTGTAAGGGTTGGCAACCACTGGGTATAAATCCTCAGTTATCCTATAAACACCTATGATCCATCAGGCTTTTTAGCAGGAAAAAAAATTCAATCACTGGGCTAATCCCTTAACTGTTCTTCAGGGGGTATTGCTTAACTCTAATTAGTTGTTTTTGTTTGTTTGTTGTTTTTTTGTTTTTTTTTTTTTTTTATTTGTTTATTTTTTAAACTTAACTTGCTCTGAGGGTACATTCTTTGCTCTCCTGGTATGTTAGAAGCTCAGACCCCAGAAAATACCTGATCTATTATTTTCCTGTAAATCTCACCTTCACTTTTAACTTTAGCCTCATTAGTTATCTACATCAAGCTTAACAATTCCACATATTGTTGGTCCTCAACCTCCAAAGTAATCTCTCTTTTTTTTTTTTTTTTTTTTTTTTTTTACCTCTAATAGTTCCAATAGATCCCTGCCCAAAAGTGCTGATGGACCCTTGGGCATATATAAAAACCTGTGAATTCCCAATTGTTTCCCAAGTTTATATTTCTAGATATTAACTTTCTTTCCTTTTGCCAGCCTACAAAAATAGGCTTTTTCAGATTGGCCAGTTACCCCTTTTGCCATAACATAATCATCTGTTATTGGTATTAAAGATTTATTTAACACTCAATATGCTGCCCCTGTGTTTATCAAAAACTTCTTTTTTTTTTTTTTTTTTTTTTTTTCGTTTGTTCCGTAGTTTCATTATAACCAGAGGGTCTCCTAAGGTAAGATCCTCCGGTCCTTCTCAGTTTTCCTTAACATGAGCAACCACTGCCTCTCCTTTTTTATGTCCTCTTCTTTGGTTAGTTTCTGAGTCCGGGATGCTGTAGGAACCTTTGGAGAGGGCTCCTCTTCCTCACTGTCACTGCTGGGCAGTGGGAGAGATTTAGGAGTAAGTGGAGTAGTCGGACTAGGGGATAAAATAGAAGGTGAAGCTGAACTTGAAATAGAAATCAGAGTTGATTCAGCTGTGCTTAGAGCTGGAGATGGAGTTGAAATAGAAATTGCTTTGGTTAAAGCTGGAGCTGGAGTTCAAGCAGAAATTGTTTTACTAAATGTGTTAAAATCTTTGCTCTAAATCAGCTCAGTCAAGGAGCTGTTGTTTACACTGGGCACATTCTCTGTACCAGTTAGCACAAGAACAATAGTAATGTCCTGCACAAATTTTACACTGCAAAAGCACCCAGGCACAGTGACAACCTCTAGATGCACCAAAAGCTGCAGGAAAATTCCCAAAAATACAAGCTATTCCATTCATTCCTTCTTGACTTTCTAAATTCTCCACAGCCCGTTGCTCCCAATCCAGAGCCACTAGTCTCCCAACAGACATCTGATATAAACCTTCTAAATACATTCTCTCATTTTCTCTGTCTATCCACCAGTTTACTGAATTCACAAACTCCTACGAGTCAAGCCCAAACCACTGAGGTAAAGGAATTCCTTTTATTCATCTGGCCAGATCGAGTTCTCAGACCGAAGTTACCCTTATTTTAATTCCAACAATCTACAAACACAGTCTCCATACCTAAAATCACAACTAAGCTCTTGTCAAGGGTTTCTATTCCTTCTTGCCAAACTGGTCCTGTCCTTTGTCTGTCCTCAATCTACTTCAAAAGCATTCACGCCTCAGCTCTCAGAGGCTAATCAACTCTTTCACTCAGCATGTGCTGCACTTAAAACTCTTAACACAAGATGGATGTTGCCTCAAAAATACAGTTACAGTGAATAACCAAAACACACACACCACAGTCACAGCAGGGAGGGGGCTTTAAGGGTTTTCATACACCCCACTCGCTTCGTTTTTCCCCGGCCGTTTCAGTCTCCTGAAAAGAGAACCGCGGGTCCAAACTCCTCAATCGCTTCGTGCTGGTAGCACATCTCAACAAACTCTCTCTCAATCGTTCTCACAGTCAGGACGCATTCACACAGTGTAACAACCACAAATCAGGATTTGCCCTTACAATTGCTAGTCCCGGATTCTAGCAAACTGAGCCCTCTACAGCACAGCAAATGGCAAAATCCCCTTCTGCCAGCAACAACAACCCGAGCCCTCCACGGCCCGGTACAACAGCTTAACAGCTTTCTCTGCTGGCAACCAAGTACAACTGCCCAGATACCAATCAAGCTTGCAAGCACACTACAGAGGCACAAGTTGTGCGTGGGACGTCTCCCACGACTTACCAACAGCCTTTCCTGACCATGCCTACGCCTTACAGGTCACTGTTCAAACTGTTTCAATTTTTTCTAAACACACCTTTTTGTCCGGAGTTTTAGTAGTCAGGAGTTCTTGTCTGCTGCTGGATGAACAGGTCGAGCAGCGGAGCCCACTCTTCCAGGAATATCCTGGGGGTGCCCTGAGGGGGTCCTCCACCTGAGCTGGTCCCACAGCTAAGCAGAACCTTCTCCTGCCTGGCTCTCCAATTGAGTCATTGAAAACCGATATAGTCACGGACAAAGACCCTCTAACTAATTAAAGTT
The DNA here is from genome assembly GCF_015227805.2 of Hirundo rustica. Lineage (NCBI taxonomy): Eukaryota > Metazoa > Chordata > Aves > Passeriformes > Hirundinidae > Hirundo > Hirundo rustica. Next base: position 42,938 of record NW_026690207.1, read on the forward strand.
AGAAAGTGGTATGTTTATTCACCAGCGGGCGGCACGGGAGTCATCTCCGAAAGGCGTGGCCGCCCCGAACAAGGCTCTTTGCTCTCTATTTATTTTCCAAGATCTTACCTACAATACATATGCATAACCCCAGCACCTCCCATCCCCGCTCTCTATTAAAATGAGGCTATCAGTCCTTCACGTGTGTGCAATTCTTCTCTTGAATTGGGTCAGTGGTCTCGAATTGGGTCAGTGGTCTCAAAGGATGAAGTCAGGAGAGTCTTCATCAGGTCTCTGTGACCCTCTGGCACTGTCCAAGGTCCCCTGCTTCATGATTGATTGATACCAAGTCCAGGTGCTGGCCATTGTTCTTACTGGTTTCAATCTGTTTCTATGACAGTCCACTTACTCCACTTTTTCTATAAACAAGCTCATAATAGAACAGTTAGCTCTAGCTTGGACATCCAATAATCATTGACCTACCATTTACTAATCTAACTTACATCTTCCTGAATATAAATTGCTTCTAACCCTTAGCTAAAATCTTAACTCTTTAAAATCATGTTTCAATGCCATTCACTTTTTGCTTTTCACGTGCTTTTAAAATTTTCCCTTTTCATTTTAAGCTTGCATTTCTTCAATTTCTTTTCCTCTCCCACTTTTATTTCCTTTTCTTGCCTGATGTTAGCTTTTGAATTGGAGTACATTTGGCAAGTGTTGGTCCTTTTCAGTGCCCCTCATTTCACCTCAGTCCATTAGGTCTCAATCATTCCAGTTCCAAATTTTCTTGGTTTTTTCATTTGCACTGTTTCTCATCATATCTCCTCTCCTGAGCATTTTTTAGACTTTGTTCCCTGTTTTCCAGATTTCATTCCCTTTCCCGAAAGGAAGACCTTTCGTTCAGGATAGGGAATGAAATCTTGCAATTTCAATGATTAAATGGGTAAGCTTCTGTCCCTTTCCCTGCACTTCTTGTCATCCCATTCAATTTTTGCTTTTTATGAGTTTTAAAAATTTCCCCTTTTTCATTTTAAACTTGTATTTCTTCAATTTCTTGTCCACTCCTTTTTTGATTTCCCTTTCCTGCCTTGCGATTTCAATGATGATTAATCAGGCAAGCTTCTGTCCATTTCCCTGCACTTCTTCTCATCCCATTCACTTTGTGCTTTTCACATGCTTTCAAAATTTTCCCTTTTTCATTTTAAGTTTGCATTTCTTCAATTTCTTATCCTCTCCTTTATTTAGTTCCTTTTCTTGCCTGATTGCAGCATTTGAATTGGAGTTCTTTTTGGCAATGTTGGTCCTTTTCAGCGCCCCTCATTTCATCTCAATCCATTTGGTCTAAATCACTCTGGTTCCAAATTTTATCATTTTTTTTTTCATTCACACTCTTTCTCATGATATGTCCTCTCCTGACCATTTGTTAGACTTTGTTCCCTGGTTTCAAAATTACATTCCCTTTTCTGAAAGGAGGACTTCCTTTTCGATACGGGAATGAAATCTTGCGATTTCAATGAAGATTAATTGGGCACGCTTCTGTCCCTTTCCCTGCACTTCTTGTCATCCCATTCAATTTTTGCTTTTCATGTGCTTTCAAAATGTTCCCTTTTTCATTTTAAGCTTGCATTTCTTCAATTTCTTTTCCTCTCCCACTTTTATTTCCTTTTCTTGCCTGATTGCAGCATTTGAATTGGAGTACATATGACAAGGGTTGGTCCTTTTCACTGCCCCTCATTTCATCTCAGTCTATTTGGTCTCAATCATTCCGGTTTCAAATTTTCTCAGTTGTTTTCATTCGCACTCTTTCTCATCATATCTCCTTTCCTCATCGTTTTTTAGACTTTCTTCCCTGTTTCAGGATTTCATTCCCTTTTCCAGAAGGAAGACCTTTCGTTTGGGAAAAGGAATGAAATCTTGTGATTTCAATGAAGATTATTTGGGTAAGCTTCTATCCCTTTCCCTGCACTTCTTGTCATCCCATTCAATTTTTGCTTTTCACGAGCTTTCAAAATGTTCCCTTTTTCATTTTAAGCTTGGATTTCTTCAGTTTCTTGTCCACTCCTTTTTTTATTTCACTTTCTTGCCTGATTGCAGCATTTGAATTGGAGTACATTTGGCAAGTGTTGGTCCTTTTCACTGCCCCACTTTTTATCTCAGTCTATTTGGTCTCAATAAATCTGGATCCAAATTTTCTCATTTTTATATTTGCATTCTTTCTCATCATCTCTCCTGAGCGTTTGTTAGACTTTGTTCCCTGGTTTCAAGATTTCATTCCCTTACCAAAAAGGAGGACTTTTCCGAAGGGAATGAAATCTTGCAATTTCAATGAAGATTATCTGGACGAGCTTTTGTGCCTTTGCTCACACTTCTTGTCATCCAATTCACTTTTGCTTTTCACGTCATTTCAAAATTTTCCCTTTTTCATTTTAAGCTTGCATTTCTTCAATTTCTTTTCCTCTCCTTCTTTTATTTCCACTTCTTGCCTGATGTTAGCTTTTGAATTGGAGTACATTTGGCAAGTGTTGGTCCTTTTCAGTGCCAGTCATTTCATCTCAGTCCATTTGGTCTCGATCATTCCGGTTCCAAATTTTCTCAGTTGTTTTCATTTGCACTGTTTCTCATCATATCTCCTCTCCTGAGCGTTTGTTAGACTTTGTTCCCTGTTTTCAAGATTTCATTCTCCTTTCCCGAAAGGAAGAACTTGCTCTGGGGAAAGGGAATGAAATCTTGCGATTTCAATGAAGATTAATTGGGCAAGTCTCCGTCTCTTTCCCTGATCTTCTTTTCATCATATTCACTTTTTTCTTTTTTCGTGCTTTCAAAATGTTCCCTATTTCATTTTAAGCTTGCATTTCTTCAATTTCTTTTCCTCTCTTGTTTTATTCACCTTCTTTCCTGATGTTAGAATTTGGCAAGTGTTATTCCTTTTCCGTGCCCCTCATTGCATCTCAGTCCATTTGGTGTCAATCACTCCAGTTCACCATCTTCTCTGTTTTGTATTTTTTCATATTTTTTTCTTACCATATCTCCTTTCCTGACCGCTTGTTAAATTTTTTCTTTGTTTTCAAGATTTTCATGAAGATAACTTGGGCAAACTTCCATTGCTTGCCCTGCACTTCTTATCATGCAGTTCACTTTTTGCTTCTCGCGTGCTTTCAAAATTATGCATTTTTCATCTTCAGCTTGCATTTCTTCAATTTCTTTTCTTCTCCTTCCTTTATTTCCATTTCTTGCTTGATTGCACCATTTGAATTGGAGTACATTTGGCAAGTGTTGGTCCTTTTCAGTGCCCTTCATTTCATCTCAGTCCATTTGGTCTCATTCACTTCGCTTACAAATTTTCTCGGTAGTCATCATTCCCACTGTTTGTCACCATATCTCCTTTGCTGACCATTTTTAAAATTTTCTTCTGTTTTTTCAAGATTTCCAGGAAGATAACTTGAAGAAGCTTCAGTCTTTTTCCGTGCACTTCTTGTCATCCTATTCGATTTTGGCTTATCATGTGCTTTCAAAAAATTTTTTTTTCATTTTAACCTTGCTTTTCTTCAGTTTCCAATCTTCTCCTTCCATTATTTCAATTTCTTGCCTGATGTCAGAATTTGAATTGGAGTAACTTTGATAAGTATTGGTCCTTTTCAGTGCCCCTCACTTTATCTCAGTCTGTTTGGTCTCTATCACTCCGGTCCCAAATTTTCTCAGTAGTTTTCATTTGCACAGTTTCATCATTTATCATTTCCTGAGCATTTGTTCAACTTTGTTCTCTCTATTAAAGATTTCATTCCCTTTCATGAAGGGACGACTTTCCTCTCAGATACAGAATGAAATCTTGCCATTTCAATGAAGATTAATTGCCAAGCTTCCGTCCCTTTCCCAGCACTTTATGTCATCCCATCCACTTTTTACTTTTCACGTTCTGTGTGAATTTTCCCTTTTTCATTTTAAGCTTATTTTTTTATCAATTTCTTTTCTTCTCTTTCTTTCATTTACCATTCTTGCCTGATTGCAGCATTTGAATTGGAGTACTTTTGGAAAATGTTGGTCCTTTTCACTGCCCCCCATTTCATCTCAGTCCATTTGGTTTCAATTATTCCAGTTCCAAATATTCCCATAGTTTTCATTCGCACTGCTTTGCAGCATATCTCATCTCCTGAGCGTTTATTAGACATTGTTCCCTGTTTTCAAGATTTCAATGAAGATTACTTGGGCAAGCTTCTGTCCCTTTCCCTGTACTTCTTGTCATCCCATTCACTTTTTCTTTTTACGCGCTTTCAAAATATTCCCTTTTTCAGTTTATGTTTGAATTTCTTCTACATCTTTTCCTCTCCTTCTTTTTTTTTCCTATTTCTTGCCTGATTTCAGCATTTAAATTGGAGTGCTTTGTCAAGTGTTGGTCCTTTTCAGTGCTCCTCATTTCATCTCAGTCCATGTGGCCTCACTCACTCCGGTTCCAAATTTCCTCAGTTTTCATTCGCACTGTTTCTCATCACATCTCCTTTCCTGAGTTAGATTTTGTTCCCTATTTTCAAGAATTCAGAGAAAAGACTTCCTTTCAGGAAAGGAAATGTAAACTTGCGATTTCAATGAAGATTAATTGAGTAAGCTTTGGTCCCTCTCCCCACACTTCTTGTCATCCCATTAATTTTTGATTTTCACATGCTTTCAAATTTTTTGATTTTTCAATTTAAACTCGCATTTCTACAATATCTTTTCCTCTCCTTCATTTATTTCTATTTCTAGCCTTATGACAGCATATGATTTGGAGTAATATTGGCAAGTGTTGATCCATTTCACTGCCCCTCATTTCATCATCCCTACCTCTCCCACCTATCACAAAATCCCTCAGACTTTAATCCTCACTTTACATTGGACCTTGCCATGCCCCACCACCCTCCCAGGGAACAAGTCCATCCCCACATCCCAGCTCACCTTGCCTACAAGCAGCATCAAGACATTGCCTGTGTCCTGGTGCTGCAGGCCCTTGCCAAGAGCTCTCCCAGCCACCACTGCCCCTGCTCTTCCCTGCTCTGGGCCACAAGCTGCAAGTTCATTTGCTCCCTGGGCCACCAGCCCAGCCCCAAGCCAGGGCCGGGACCTTTCCCCAGAGCTCTGTGGCCACTGCAATGCTCACAGCTCTGAGGCTGCTGCAGCTCCAGGAGAGAGCTTTGGACACTGCTCCCAGGGATCCCCATGCAGCCACTCTTGGCCTGTCTGTGCAGGGCAGGGGCCTACACTCCATGATCCTGCTGCCTCCCTCCCAGCTCAGCCTTGGTGTCTCCTCCAGGTGCTGCCAGAGCTCTTGGGTCAGGGCCAGGAATGGAACAGCTCCAAGGTTCCCCTCTCTGTGACACCACAGCTGGTGGCAGCTCCAATGTACCATGCCTTGGAGACGCTCCAAGGGAAGCATCCAGAGCCACACCCAGTCATCAAACTGACCGGGCACTGAGCAGCCTGGCCTGGGCTGATGTGCAAACCTCTGCACACAGCTCCAGGAAGGTCCTCCGGCCCACCTCCACAGTGCCACAGGCAAGTGTCAGATAGACTTACAGAGCTCTGCCCAGAGTCGACAGGGAAAACTCAAAAAGGAAAAAAAACAAAAGAACCCAACAACAATAAAAACCACCAAGAAAAAGACCACTCTGCCTCCAGCAGAGCTGCTCCCTCCTTCAGTACTTTCAGCAGCACTAGCACACAGCACCTGATACTGCAAGCAATGATCACTCCTCCGGCACATCTGCTGCACAAGCAGCTTGAGGACAGCCCAATAGAAGGATTCTTCTCATCTCAGTGGAGAAAGGCCCCTTGGCTCGCTCGCTCTTCCTTCCTTCCTTCCTTCCTGCCTTCCTTCCTTCCTGCCTTCCTGCCTTCCGGCCTTCCTTCCTTCCTTCCTTCCTTCCTTCCTTCCTTCCTGCCTTCCTTCCTTCCTTCCTTCCTTCCTTCCTTCCTTCCTTCCTTCCTTCCTTCCTTCCTTCCTTCCTTCCTTCCTTCCTTCCTCTCTCTTGCCCTTACCCTCCCAAACTCACTGCCACTCCACCTCAGCCCTGCTACACAATTGCTACAGGCACCAGCACCTCCTCAAAACTGCCTCTTGCTTGCCCGCCCTCTGCTCCAACATCCCAAAACACCCCATATCCCCCCTTTCTATCCCTACCCCTCCCAACTTTCACAAAACCTCTCACACTGCAATCCCTACATTACACTACTCCATGCCATGCCATACCAGGCCATACCATGCCATGTCTTCAGGCCACCAAGTCCCCTCCGACCAGCCCTTGGACACTTCCAGCCATTCCAGGGCAGCCGCAGCTTTTCTGCCCACTCTGTGCCAGGGCCCCACCGCCCTCCCAGGGAACAAGTCCATCCCCACATCCCAGCTCACCTTGCCTCCAAGAAGCGTCAAGACATTGCCTGTGTCCTGTTCCTGCAGGCCCTTGCCAAGAGCTCTCCCAGCCACCACTGCCCCTGCTCTTCCCTGCTCTGGGCCACAAGCTGCAAGTTCATTTGCTCCCTGGGCCATCAGCCCAGCCCCAAGCCAGGGCCGGGACCTTTCTCCAGAGTTCTGTGGCCACTGCAATGTTCACAGCTCTGAGGCTGCCGTAGCTCCAGGAGCCTTTGGACATCACTCCAAGAGGATGCCCAGGCTGCCACTCTTGGGCTGTCTGTGCAGGGCAGGGGCCTGCACTCCATGATCCGGCTGCCGCTTATTACGATCTGCTCATACAAGCCGGGGTCATAATGGTTTGATTACTGATCTCAGAGTGAAAAACACAGCACAGAGGGGATTTCACTATGAATCAGAACAAATGCACTTTTTATTGATTGACCATAGCAAATGTGATTGAGGGATTAAGAGTGAGAGAAAGAGATAGGGAAAGAGAGAGAGGAAAGGGGGATATAGCTATCAAACGTGGGGACAAAATCCTTGGGTTCCGGTCAGTGGATCCACCTGTCACGTCAGGGAGAATCTCTCTCAAAATCTCTGGTTTACTCAGAGGTTTTATTATAGTCCTCCATTGCGGGGGGAACAAGTAATACAAATAAGTCTATTCAAGCCACCAAGCAGGAACAGGTAGTCCATGTTCTCAGCAGTAAGCGAGAGCCATTATCTTCTTGGTCCAATGACCAAACCTGCAGGCAAACATCTCACTTTGGTTAAGTCAGCCCCAGCCCCCCATATTGGGGTCATCGGGGTCTCATGTCTCAGTCCTTGAGAGGGGCTTTGTACAGAGGTCTCAGTCTCAGTCCTTGGGAGGGGGCTTCAATCTCCATCTGTCACAGTGGTTGTGGAGCAGATGAGGGATTTTCTGTGGGGGACCACCAGAGTTACCCCAGAAAGTCCACTTGGCCAAGAGGTGGGGAAATTCATAGGCTATTGTCATGCAGCAGGGACCGTGCAGCAGGTGTAATCTTCAGGTACAGAACTGCCATTACACTGCTCAAAGCCAGTGTGCCGTGGCGTGGTGACACAGGAAAATGCACCTGCAGATGATTGGCAAGCACCCACCTCCAGCAGGCCAGAAATGCAGTGGGGTCCTTGGGGTCCTCACGATGATCGTGAGGCAAATGCAGGGAACTTCAGACCGACCCTTACACCAAGTCAGGGGTGCTCAGTGGCTGGTCAGTTTGATGACTGTGTGTGGCTCTGGATGCTTCCCTTGGAGTATCTCCAAGGCATGGAATGTTGGAGCTGCCCCCAGCTGTGGTGTCACAGAGAGGGGAACCTTGGAGATGCCAGTACGGTGATGTCCCAGAGAGGGGAACGCTGGGGCTGTGCCACTCCTGACCCAGCCCCAAGAGCTCTGGCTGCACCTGGAGGAGACACAAAGGCTGAGCTGGGAGGGAGGCATTGGGACCATGGAGTGCAGGCCCCTGCCCTGCACAGAAAGCCCAAGAGTGTCAGCCTGGTCATCCCTGGGAGCGGTGTCCAAAGGCTCCTGGAGCTGCAAGCATTGGGAAGTGATGGGATGGGGTGGGATGGGATGGGATGAGATGGGATGGGATGGGGATGGATTGGCTGGGGTGGGGTGGAATGCTGTGGTGTTGGGATGGAACTATGGGGGTGGGATGAAGTTTGTGAGGGGTGAGGATTGGAGGAGGGGATGGGGTGGTTTGGGCTTTTGGAATGTGGCACTAGAGGAAGGGACAGCAGGGGGCAATTTTGGGGATGCTCCTGCTGCTGGTAGTAAGTTTGGGGCCTTGAAGTCTCTTTTGGACAGTTGCAGTTAAATTGGGAAGGCTGAGGTAAAGGTGTGCACCTGTAGAGGGTTGAGGTGAAGTGCCAGAGATGTGGGGAGGGTGAGGGCATGTGGTTTCAGTAATCAAGGAAGGAAGAAAGGAAGGAAGGGAGTGTCGATCTAGTTCTTAGCAGCTCTAACTGGAGCTTGAAATTTTGTATTTGCTGGCACTGCCACAGTGCCCAGATTGAGAAATTTCCCGGTGCTGGTGCAGCTGCAGTCCAGCAATTTGCTGGCACAGAAAGCCAAAATCTGCAAAGTTCCTGGTGCTGGCACCAGCACTGCCGAGATGCGATAATTTGCTGGTGCCAGGAGTCCGGATCCAGCAAATTGCCAGCACCTGCACTGCCCAGGTGTGGCATTGGTTGGCACCGGTACCACCCAGACACGACAATTTCCTGCTGCTGGCGCACAGGGGAGCCTGGCTGAGCAGGAAGGGTGACCCTGAGCCAGGAGAGTTCCTTGTGGCTGCAGCAAAGGCTCGGCACACAAAGACATTCCTGGTGCTGAACCCTGGGCTGAAGGTGATTTTGGAAAAAAAAAAAAAAAAGCCACAGGGAACAGCCAGAGTCAGACACCTTCTTCACAGAAGTAATGGCAAATGCTCCGTTTATTGAGAGTACACAGGGTTCTTTTATACATATATCATTCTTGTGCACAAGCTGTTCACATGGCATTTTACTACTAGTTATGGGCTAGTGTTATCAGCATAAGCAATCCTTTGCAGTTACCTGTTTACACTTTGTTGAGGGAAAAAGCTGGTTCTCAGGCTCAGTGTCCTGGTTCTCAGGCTCAACTTCCTTGACAGTTCTAGAACAACAGAACTTTCCCAGCACTATAAGGCCTCTCTGTGTCTGTCTCCAAAAATCCTGCTACAGAAGCTCTCACCTGCGGGTTCCCCAGCGTGAGGCAGCACAAGTCTTCAAACAGCCGAACCGAACTCTGGCTGAGAGCACAGACACTCTCTCAGCCAGCTCAGCTTTCAGCTGCCAGGGCATAGCACAGAGGGAAAGGGGTGCAAGAGAGAGCTGAGGATGCTGCCAGAGCAGCACTTGGGCAATCCAGGGTGAGAGTGGCTTCAACTGCTGTTGAATGGTGCTGTAGGTGACACAGGAGGCTGCTCTGCCATGGCCCGGGGCTGTGCCATCCATCCATGCAGACAGGCAGTGGAAACAGGCTCTTCTACAGGCAGGCTCCATCCATAGCAGAACTTTGTCAATCTTGCTAAAATCTCTCTCTGTCCTTCTGTCTTAACATTGAATGTCGTTTGGATAACAGTAGGGAGATGACATGAAACAATTGATTATACCTTGTGATCAAGTTTCCATGGGCTTTCTGTTTGCTTGGGTCTGGTGTTTTCTTTTGTTGTTTTGTTTTGGGTTTTTTGTTTGTTATGGTGTTTTAGTTGGGTTTGGGCTTTTTGCATGTATGGGAGGCTTAAATGTGTCATAAAATTCCCATGCATTCGTGAGGCTGTACAGGGCCCTCCATGGGGATTTCCTTGGCTATGCACAAGCTCAGAGACCAGCATGTGGCAACTCAGGCCGAGCACAGAGGAAGCACAGGATGAGTCTGCAAGGTGCTCTGTAACAACAGGCACTGTAAGCTGTTATCCAGTGCATAAGGACTACAGACCATCTGCTTCAGATTCCCCTCATAAGGCACTCTGTTCTTGTTTTGTTTGATGCAGCTCTCTTAAACCTCTATTACACTATATTTGCACGAGCATTCACCCGGATGTTTGCTAAAAACTTTCTGTTCCATCTGAAAAGCACAGGGCACGCTGTGCCCTGAGCGATAGCAGTAGAGAAATGGACATATACACGCTTCAGGAGCAGAAGCGGCATTAAATCTATGACAACATGGTGGACGGCAAATGGCACTTTATTAACTGATTACATGGGGTTAGAAAACCTCTGTTTGCTACAACACATCCGTCTGCTTACGTTATGAGTTAGGTGTTGCTTAGCTTATCAAGGACACGAAACAACTAAGTGTTGAGGGAGGGCTTCTGTCTACCCGTACAGCACGATATCTTCCCATCGCCTGTCCCTAATCTCCCACATCTCCCCCGCCTCATGATTAAGTAAAAAACCTATAAAATATAAATGTTATAAAAAATGCAAAAGCGGTTAATGTTAGTATAATAGGACACAAAAGTGATATAACATGTTAGTAAGAAGTGCACTTCATGGTAATTGCAGGCGTTCGACAAAGAGGATGTCGACTTTCTCTAAACAGCTTCTAACAAACAACACTAACTTGTTCAAAATGCAAGGCCCAAAAATCAATATCAAGGGTATCATGGTGAGAGGGCCTATTAAGGTGGAAACAAGGGTGGCTAGCCATGGGGACTGATTGAGCCATGACTCGAACCATCCTTGTCGGGCCTCTCTCTCTCTCTTTCTCTGGGCCACTCTTTCCCTCCGTTCGGCCATGGAGCCTCGCACGACTCCGCTATGGTCTGCATAAAAACAGCATTCTTCTCTCAAGGCGGCACGCAGGCCTCCTTGCTGCATGAGCAAGAGGTCCAGTCCTTGCCTGTTCTGCAGGACGACTTCTGAAAGCCAGGAGACAGATTCCTCCAGAGAGGCGATGGCTTTTTCAATTCTTAACAAGTCCTCGTCAATTGTCATTTGCAGCTGAGAAAGTCCTTGGTGTTGGGTCACGAGAGCCGAAACACCTGTGGCTGTACCGGCAGCTCCTAGGCCAAGGAGCGTTGCACTGGTTATACCTGTCATTACTTCTCTTTTGTGGAGCTGGATGGTTTCTTCTAAAAAGCGATACATTTCTTCTTCTTGGTGATACAGGACTCTAGGAACAATCAGAACTTGGACACAAAAGTCAGCAAGGTTATTGAATTTACCAAGGTACACACAGGGGGTTCTTCCAGATTGTTGACAAACCCACATTCCTGGTACGAACGGGACTGCCCACTTAGCAGTCTTTTGGCTAGGTTGGATGAACTCAGCACAAATGTTTCCCATCTGCTTTGCTGAGGTTCCATTGCCAAAGCACTTGCCTCGGCCTGTGACTTGACTCAGGGTAATTTCTCTCCGCTTGCTTTGTACAATTGTCTTCCCACTCTTGTTTAAAAACTATCATCCCTGCCCTATCAAAAATCAATCTGCAGGTTTGCTTGATGTCAAATGGGAGCATCTCATCCCCTCCAAAAACGCTATCCATGAGAGTAGAAACCATTGCTGACTTGATCCCTCTGTCAGTTATTGCTTTAACGATCGCTTGAACATCCTTAGGATTTACGGGTGAGTATGTGCTCTGGTTTCTGTTAGAAATAATCAGGGCAGGAGACGGTGTTAGCTCCTTTGATGCCTTTATTATTTCAGCTCTTTAAACGAGGGACGGCTCGGGGATGGGATGCCTACGCCACCGCTGCTCAGACCAGACACCGCCGAGGAGGAGGTCCAGACAACTTTGCCACCGCGCAGCCGCAGAGTCGGGAGCCTCGCCTCACGGGAGTCCAATAGGTCTCGCTCAGGGCTCTCAGGTCCGGGGGGGTGTTTCCTAGCGAGGGTCTCCGAGGTTATGATGACATTCTCAGGAGCGGCTGGAGGACGTCAGCGGGTACATGAGCTCTTTCCTCACCCAGCACTGCGTTTCGTCTTCCCAGATTTCGGGTCGGCTCGTCGTCCTCGGGGGTTGTTGGTGTCCAGTGCCCTTCCGGCCTGCCTGCCTGATTTCCATAAGGGGCGGTGCTGGGCCCGGAGCAGGCGAGGAGTGGGCGAGGTTTCTGGGTTGACGAGCAGGCGGGGAGGAGCTGATGGTAAGATGGGCGGTGTCAATGTTGTGTTCGGTGGCGAGACAATGATGGCTCAGGCTGTCTGGAGAGCAGCGGGGCCTAACTTATTATAAGGTAAGGGGTGTAGGGACTTTCCGGAACTGGGAAGCGACTGGGGAAACACACAGAACTGGGGTTTGGGGTACAGAGAACTGGTAACATCAATACATTAAATGAATAACTTACAAATAACAGATAACATCAATATAGAGGATACAAACAACTAATTGCTGTCAATTAATAACCTGGACACTTAGTAGCTTATGAGATTGACACTTTAGAATCCCTATTTCTCTCAATCCCCCCTCTTTTTCTTTGATCGAGTTTTAACTCGCATCAATTCCTGGTTCATGGCTATACACATTTTTAAGTTCTTGATATTGGTTATAGATCTTTTCTGCGGTACTCAGTTCTTTCGTGTTGGATGTTAATGTTAGCATATGTGTGGGCTTATTACCATTAACTTCAGAGATTTGGAGGCTTGCCTGTACCGCGGAGGTGATGGTCCTGATTAGGCAAGGTAGTAGGCAGGGGATAATGAGAAGACTTGCTAATGCACTTAGGGCTATAAATCCCACCTTTTTCCACCACACCCCCTTTAGAGACCAAAAGTTGTCCCACCAGTCCATGTTAACAAGAGGAGTCCACTCCTGAGTGCCTACGTATGCGATTTTTCTTATTTCTTTTGAAATGTTCCTGATGACTTCACTCCTATCATCTATTTCTAGACAACATTCTGATGTGTTGAATTTCCCGCATATGCCTCCTTCATTAGCTAGTAGGTAATCTACGGCTAGCCTAATTTGATACACCACAGCTCTAGTCTGGGCTAATTGGTGGCTTATGTGATCGAGGGCTAGAGCTGTTCTATTCGAAATTACTTCTAAAACTGCTTGTAAGCGGATGATGCGATTTAACAGGTAGATAGGCGTTCTATATCCCCATGACCCATCTTGGGCCCAGGTAGCTGGTCCATAGGTTTTAATTATCTCCTCGGGGGTCCAAACTGTTCCTTTCCATGTTTGGGCACTATCCATATTAATGATGGTTCTTTTCTGTCTATTTTTCTTGTCTAACTGATCATACAAAGGCACTCCTAATCCACTCCTCGACTCTTCAGGTAGTAAAAAGAAGGCTGGTTTAATAATGCCTATTGTGCAACTCCCTGTCCAATCTCCTGGGAGATGTGTGTATCCAAAACAGATGGTCTGGGGCTCTCCAAGAGATGTTTCGAGGGTCGAGGGGATATTTCCAATAGGTGGATATTTCTCTAAGTCCCTGAAATGGGTTAATTCCTTTGCTAATACATTGGTATAGTTGGTATCCTTCGTGGTGGATACATCCTGTCCCCCTTTTTCTACTTGTCCAATATGTTTCAGGCTCTTTGGGGACCCATTTCTGAGTTTGTTCTTGTATGACTAAAGATCTTTTACAAGCCATTTTCCCCACAAAAGTTTTATATCTCTTCCCTGTCCTCCTAATACATTCCTCTCCAATGGTTTTAGACTTTAAATCCCATTGTTCTTGTGGTCGGTTCTTACTTTTGGGAAGTTGCTGATTCATTTGTTTCCATCTTAAGATGTCTAAAGGAGAGAGACTAATTCCTTCCCAAGGCCATACATCAGACATCTGAGTACTCCCACAGATCCAACAGTTTGTAATATTAAGCTCGTGGCTGATCTTCTCTACCAGGTCAATAAACAGATTTTTATTAAGGGGCTCCTCTATCTCCGTCTTTCTTACAGTTAAGGGTTTTTCTTTTATTAGGTCTATTGCTCCTTTTAGATTGTTTATCCCCTCCAGACAGAACCATTCTCTCATAGGGCATTCCCCGGTCAGACGCTGCTTAAATGTAGCTGTATTCTTGGCAATCCAATATTTCTTACCCTCCTCCTGACAGGTGGTAAGTTGATTAACATCAAAGCAAGTGGGGTTTACGTTGGTGTGAACTCTAATCAAGGACTGTAAGTTTTCTTCATCATAGATGGGGGAGTAGCACTTTGTGCAGGCCCCTTCTGTATGTTCACCCATGGTTAGGACTATCATCAGTCCCGTCAGTCCCCCCAAGAGTCCAGTATGAACCACTTTCATCCTCGGTCTCACCTGGCCTTGCCTCTTGGGTCTCAGGGCTCTCCAAGTCCTGTCCTTTGAGTTCTTCATCTACCTTTCCCCTCACTTGATTGTTAATTTTGGTTATTTAGTCTTTCTAGGGAGTGCTCTAGGAGAGAAATTTACATTAATGTCTCAAGCCCTTCTAACTGTTTATTCAACAACTCTTGACATCAACCAAACTTTTATCACAACAAAGTTAACTATTTTAACACCAATACAGCAACCAATAACTCATAATCTCGCAACGTTCAGATTAACTTTCAATTACAGTTTTTAAGCGTCTCTGGTAGTTCACTGAGTTGCTCCGTTTTTTTTTTTTTTTACTGAGTCTTTGGTTTCCTTTTAAAAGTCAGTTTCAGTGAACTTGGTTGTGACGTTACCGTCCACTCAGGAGGGTTAGCTGAATGATCTAGGTTCGATGGCTTACTTGGGGGTGACACAGGTCCTTTTACTCGTGTAATGTGTGTCCAGCCTCTCTCTTGGGTCCGTACAGCAGTGTGGGTGGTAAGAAGCACCTGGAAGGGACCTTCAAATTTTGGGGTTAATGGGGCAGTGCTCCAGGATTTAATCAACACCCAATCCCCAGGACTAATTTGATGTACATTGGAGTCAAGGGGGGAAGTTTGGGGAATATATCCTTTTCTTCTGAAATCCTCTAATGTCCTGCTAATTGTTTGTAGATATTTTCGGGCTGTGGTGTCTCCCTCTATATATTTCCCGGTGCTGTAGGGGGTTAAAAGAAAGGGGAGCCCGAACATCATTTCATAGGGGGAAGCTCCTATATCTGATCTGGGTCTAGTTCTGATTCTTAGGAGAGCTAAGGGTAGACACTTGAGCCAATTCAATTGTGTTTCATCAATTAATTTAGTCAATACGTTTTTAAGGGTTTTGTTCATTCTTTCCACTCTCCCTGAACTCTGGGGATGCCAGGGGGTGTGCAATCTCCATTTGATTCCTAATTCTTCAACGGTTTTATGCAAAATTTTGGCTGTAAAATGGGGTCCTCTATCCGAATCGATATTGTTCACTAACCCATACCGAGGGATTATGTGTTCTAGGAGTATTCTCACGACCACTTCAGCTGTCTCTTTCCTAGTCGGGAGTGCCTCCACCCAATGAGTGAGATGATCCACTATTACTAAGAGATGTTTGTAATTCTGAATCTGGGGCATCTCAGTAAAATCCACCTGAATGCTCTGGAATGGTCTTAGAGCTAGTTCTCTCCCTCCGGGTATTGCTTTTCTCATCATTCGTTGATTCACCTTTTGACAAACTACACACCCTTGGGTTACGGCTTTTGCTAGACCATACACTCCTATACAAAAATTCTCCTTTAAGAAATGATCACATAATCCCTGGGTTCCCCAGTGGGTTAGTTCATGAATTTCGGTTAAAATCCTTCTGGCTAGGGGCTTATTCAAAAACTTCCTGCCATCAGGAGTTAACCACTCCCCATGCTCTCCCTTTTTCATCCCTAGATTCTCGATAGTTTTCAACTCCATTTCATCGTATTTTGGTTCCTCTTCCCCTTCCTCTCCCTCTGAGGTTTCGTTCAAGGCTAGTATCTTTATTGGTCCCCTTGGATCTTGAGCTGCTCTTTTTGCCTCCTGGTCTGCTAATTGGTTCCCCTTCCCCTCAAAGGTGTTCTCCTTCTGATGTCCTTTTACATGGACTACAGCAATCTCAATGGGTTTCAGTAAGGATGTTAAAACTGATTTTATCACTTCCTTGTGTGCAAGATCTTTTCCTTTCGAGTTCAAATATCCCCGCTCCTCCCAAATCTTTCCAAAGGTATGGACTATCCCAAAAGCGTATTTTGAGTCTGTATAGATAGTTCCCCGGTCTCCCTCTAATAAATCCAATCCCCTCTTCACAGCATAGATCTCGCAGAGCTGAGCGGACCAGCTCAAGTGTAACTTTCCCTTCTCTATGACCTTGATGTTTTCTGTAGTCGATCCCTCTACTATGGCATATCCTGAGATTCTTTTTCCCTCAAGCACCCTTGATGACCCGTCTGTGAACAGTCTTTTTCCATACGGTAAGGGTGTACTTTCCAGGTCTTCCCTCACTTTTGTCTGGAAACTCATAAGTTCCAGGCAATCATGTTCTAGTTCCAGAGGTGGTTCTCCAGAGAGGAACTGTGCGGGGTTCAAATTTTTGGAAGTCGTTAAGCTTAGATTCTCAGAATTCATTAATGTGATCTCATATTTCAGTATTCGGGAATCGGTTACCCATCCCGGGGCTTTCTGGCTCAGGACAGTTTTTATATCATGTGGTGTGTGGACCCGTATCTTCCCATGTAATGTTAGCTTTTGGGACTCCTCTACTAACATTGCGGTGGCCGCTATGGCTTGTAGGCAGGTAGGCCAACCTCGAGCTACGGGGTCTAATAACTTAGAAAGGAAAGCTATAGGCTTCTTACATCCTCCCCACTCTTGAGCCACTACACCGTGAACCACTACACCGTAAGCCACTCCCCCTTCGGTGTTCACAAATAGATCAAATTCTTTCTTTAAATCTGGTAAGCTCAGGACAGGTGCTGTGGACAGTTTGTTCTTTAACTCCTTCAGCTGGTTCTCATCGTCCTGTGTCCACTCTATGGGCTCTGGATTCACTAGTTTGCCATAAAGGAACTTTACACTTTGGGTGTACTTGTCTATCCACAGTCGGCAATACCCAAAAAGGCCCAATAGTTTCCTTACATCTCTTTTGGTTCTCGGGGCAGGTATTGCTAATATTCCTGCAATTCTCTCAGGGCTCAATTTCTTGTATCCTCTCCCAATCAGATGCCCTAAATAGGTTACTTCTGATTTAACGAATTGCAGTTTCCTTTTTGACACCTTTAGCCCCTTTTCTCCTAGGAAATTCAGGAGTTGAATGCTGGTGATTCTTACTTCAATTTGGTTTTCTCCTGAAATCAGTAAATCGTCCACATATTGTAGGATCTGCACCTGTCCCTCGGGGGTGAACTGTTCTAATAACTCTTCTAAGGCCTGTCCAAATAAATTTGGTGACTCTGTGAATTCCTGTGGTAGGCGTGTCCATCTTAGCTGTTGTTTTCTTTTTGTCTCGGGGTTGTCCCATTCGAAAGCGAACCAGTCCCGGCTCTCCTCCGCTAAGGGGCATGCCCAGAATGCATCTTTCAAATCTATGATAGTAAACCAGGCATGCTCTCGGGGGATCTGGCTTAAGAGGGTATACGGGTTAGGGACCACAGGATGTTTAGTGATGGTTCTCTTATTGATTTCCCGCAGGTCTTGAACCAGTCTATATTTCCCCTCAGCTTTCTTTACAGCTAAGACGGGGGTATTATGGGGGGACATGCATGGCTCTAAAATGCCTTCCTTTAACAGCTGTTCAATTATGGGGGTTAGCCCTTTCTTCCCTTCTAAAGATATTGGATATTGCTTCACCCTGATGGGAGGAGTTCCTGACTGCATTTCTATTTTTATCGGTGGAATGTTAAGGAGGCCGCTCTTCCCTCCTTCTGCCCATACCTCTGGGTTTATCTTTTCTAGATCTTCAATAGTCAATTTCATGATTTTCACTTTCATTCTACCTTCCTCAGGGATAATCCCCACTCCCAATTGCACTTGTAAGTCCCGTCCTAATAGATTGCTTTCCAGGTCTGGTAGATAGATAAAATCAGTTACTATTCGTCTTGAATTTCCTCTTACTTCCACCCCTTCTATAATTGAGGCTGTGAAAGGTTTCCCTTCCGCCCCCATTACCTCGCATATTCTTGCTCCCATGCTAACTCCTACTGGGAGCTTCTTGATACTGGACCGGTCTGCCCCAGTGTCCACTAAAAATTCGAACTCTTCGTGTTGGGGACCCACTTCGAAATTTACTATGGGCTCTTCTTGATGGTACATCGGGTCCCCTAGTGTATAGAGCCCATGACACCCCTAATCTTCATTGTTCCCCCCTTTCAATAGCCTTTCTAATGCATCCTGTTCTTTCGTTATTGCCTCATCGAAGGTTAGTTTTTGACAATCCCTCTTTATGTGCCCGACCTCCCCACAATAAAAACATTTCCTATCCTCTCCTGGCCTTCTAAGAGTTCCCCAGGGTGGTAAGATCCTTCCTCTCCCTGGCTTGATGTTTCTCCTATCAGGGGGATTTTGATTTGGTATTGCTCCTATGCTTTCTTTAGCCACGGCTACCATGATTCTTGCTTTTGCTTTAGCTTTTTCCTCTTCCCTTCTTAGGTAAACTCTTAAAGCCTCTCTTAATAGTTCATTTATACCTTTTTCCTGCCAATCCTCCATTTTCTCCAACTTCCTTCTAATGTCGGGCCAGGATTTGGTGACAAACTGCGTTTTTAGCAATACTTGGCCCTCGGGACTATCGGGATCTATACTAGAGTATAGTTGGAAATTTCTTTTTAGCCTGTTCAGCCAGGCAGCGGGGGTTTCGTCTTTCCCCTGCATATTGTCAAAGGCTAATTTGGTGTTACTGCTACGGGGAACTGACTCTTTAATGCCTTTGACCATTAGACTCCTATAATCGTCCATGCTCCTCCTATCCTCCTCCCTGTTGGGGTTCCACCTC
>NW_026690207.1:62112-107578 GCF_015227805.2 Hirundo rustica
ATGGAGAATGCTAAAGGAACTAGCAGCTTTAACTTCCATTTTAAGAGCATACAGTACAGTTTTAAAGAACCCCTACCTCACGGTTTTGCTAGATGAAGAAGAATTTACATATTAGTAAAAGAATTTACTAACTTTGAAGAAGGAGTGGGGAAATGAAACATGATTTTAAAGAGTTCAGATTTTAGCTAAGGGTTAGAAGCAATTTAT
This sequence comes from Hirundo rustica, assembly GCF_015227805.2. Classification (NCBI taxonomy): domain Eukaryota; kingdom Metazoa; phylum Chordata; class Aves; order Passeriformes; family Hirundinidae; genus Hirundo; species Hirundo rustica. The sequence goes on from NW_026690207.1 coordinate 62,320, forward strand.
ATTGAGCAAGACGTAAGTTAGATTAGTAAATGGTAGGTTAATGATTATTAGATGCCCAAGCTAGAGCTAACTGTTATATTATGAGCTTGTTTATAGAAAAAGTGGAGTAAGTGAACCGTCGTAAGAACAGACTGAAACCAGTAAGAACAATGGCCAGCACCTGGACTTGGTGTCAATCAATCACAAAGCAGGGGATCTTGGATCGTGCCAGAGGGTCACAGAGACCTGATGAAGACTCTCCTGACTCCATCCTTGGAGACCACTGACCCAATTCAAGAGAAGGATTGCACACACGTGAAGGACTGATAGCCTCATTTTAATAGAGAGCGGGGATGGGAGGTGCTGGGGTTATGCATATGTATTGTAGGTAAGGTCTTGGAAAATAAATAGAGAGCAAAGAGCCTTGTTCGGGGCGGCCACGCCTTTCGGAGATGACTCCCGTGCCGCCCACCAGTGAATAAACATACCACTTTCTAACTTTAATTAATTAGAGCGTCTTTGTTCGCGATTATATTGGTTTTCAACGACTCAATGAAAAGGCTAACAGTTAATACATCTCCATTTACCTCATGGCTAGCAAAGTTCGATATCACTGGCTGGCTACTCGAATTAGTAAAAATGGGAGTTGTAGTCATGACTGTATTTGTAATTATTCTTGTGGTACCATGTGTACTAAAATGTGTGGTTAAGCTGGCCAAAAGTGCTGTAAAATAAGTCTGGATTGCTCAAAAAAGATAAGGGGGATTTGTGGAGGATGAGTTCCTCCAGAAATGGGGACATGTGAACAATCCAGTTTATCTGGAAGAATAGGCCTGTAACCATTTCAAGGATGCAGAAGTCATGTAAGAAGCAGAACAAGATGCAGAGGTCATGTCTGAAGAAGACCAAAAGATGGTAAACAACTCCAGGATGTGAGAACTGGATGAGAACCAGAAAAGAGGACTGTGTAATCTGCTGCGTATGCAAGAGCAATCAATCAATAGGGGTTAAAGGGCTAACACGTCCTTTTAGGGTGCAACCAATTGTAAAGTAGCATGAAACGCATGATTAAGGCTAAAACCTGCATAAAAGAGAGTGTTATGTTGAAATAAACGGCTCACTGTGATCATATTGATCATTGTGTGATGTCCCATTCTACCACAGCAACCCTCACTGGGACACCACACCTGGGTCACCTGTCATAGAATTGCCATGGAAACCCGGATGATTGGAAATGCAATGGTGGACAAAGGTTTTAGTGGGGCCTGTCACAATAGGACAAAGTGTGGTGGTTTTAAACTAAAGGAAGGGAGGTTCAGATAAGGGGAGATAAGGAGGAAATTTTTGATGAGGTTGGTGATACACCAGGACATGTTCCCAGGGAGTTCCTGACTGCCCCATCCCTGGAAACATTCAAGTCCAGCTGGGACAGGGCTCTGAACAACCTGATCTGGTGAAAGATGTCCCTGCTCATGGCAGGGGTTTGGATGAGATGAGCACTGCAGAGCTCTTCCCATCCAAAGCATTCCAGGATTGCATGGGGAGAAGGGGCTGCTCACTGGACTCCATCCACTCCCTTGACTCCTCCTTGTCTCTGCTGGAGCCCACATCCAGCAGCCAAAGCCAGCCCCTTCTCTGGCCTTTCCCTGCCCTGCCCCAGGGGCTGACAGAGCCAGGCTGGCACAGGTGACCTTTAGGCTTTGCAGGGCTCAGGCACAGCGGCTGGGACAGAGTCAGGGCTGAGGTCACACTCTGTGGGCTGGGGCAGAGCCCAGCCAGAAATGAGCCCTGGAGCAGCAGCTCTGCAGTGGTGGCCACCAGGCCGCCTTGCCAAGGGAGGCTTCTGGCCATGGCCTGGAAGCAGCTGCTGCTGCCAAGGTGCCTTTGGTGCCTCAGGCTCTCCCTGGCACAGCTCCCAGCACGGCACTCTGCACTTGTGCCCGAGGCCTTCACTGTGTTGGGGCTGGCCTGGGGCTTTTCCTGCAGCGGGATCTGCCCTGGTCCTGGCACAGGAAAGGCAGTTCCTGCTGGAGCAGGAGGCTCTGCCTGGAACAAGCTGAAACAACTCCAGCAAGGCCCTGTTTACTTCAAAATTGCTTCCTAGAGCACTATATTCTAATAATTGTTATAGCTCCTCTACTGTGGAGTAAATAACTCTTTTTTAAAATTTACTCTGTGGTGTAAATAAATCTGTCTAATCCTGATCAGAATAAATTATTGCTGTATTTATGCAAATTTTTCTGGTATTCCGCAGTTAATCCTGTGGGACAAATTGCACACGGTACAATCCCACCTGTCCAATCTTTTACACATAAACTTTTGGCAAAATCTGGGTCTAGGATTGGATCCAGCTGCTCCCAGTCTCCTCTCTTAGATGGAAAAGTCTAGGCATCCTGGAGGTGTTTGGGGATCCATGGTGGCTGTTGGGTGTCATTTCTCCACCTCATGACTCAGCAGGAGTTTCTCCAATGAAGAAATAAAGCTTTTGCCTGAAGCTCCCACTCTGCCCATGGCAGGAACCCCTGTGAGTGTCTGGGACATCCCGGCTCTTTGGCAGCCTGGGGACTCCTGGGATGTCACCGTGGAGCCCCCGTGAGTGCCTGTGACAGATCGGTGCCTTTGCAGCCCAAGGTCCCCTGGGATGTCACCATGGAATGGCTGTGACTGCCTCTGACCACAGGGCTCTTGACCATCCCCAGAAACCCCTGGGAGGTCTCCATGGAGCCCCTGTCTCTGCCTGTGACATTCCAGCTCTGGAACACCCTGGGGACTCTTGGAAAGTCCCCATGGAACCCCTCTGAGGGCCTGTGACAGCTCGGTTCCTTAGCAGGCAACCATCACCAGCCCCTGTTGCTATTGTCAGTTTCCATGACAACCATCACCAGCCCCTGTTGCTATGGTCAGTTTCCATGGCAACCATCACTAGCCCCTGTTGCTATGGTCAGTTTCCATGGCAACCATCACGAGCCCCCTGTTGCTATGGTCAGTTTCCATGGCAACCATCACCCGCCCCTGTTGCTATGGTCAGTTTCCATGACAACCATCCCCAGCCCCTGTTGCTATGGTCGGTCCCGTGGCAGCTCCATGCAGATCCCAGGCCAAGGGTGGTTCCATGGACACCAGCTCAGGCCTGGAGCCAGAGCCCGTTGCCATGGCAACCATTGGCAGTCCCTTTCCCAGGGCCATGGGATCCCAGAAGCACAGAATTGGCGGAGTTGGGAGGGACCCATCAGGATCCTCGAGTCCAACTCCTGGCCCTGCACAGGACACCCCAACAATCCCAGCCTGGGCCTGGCAGCGGTGTCCAAACGCTGCTGGAGCTCCCAGAGCCCTGGAGCTGTGACCCTTCCCTGGGAGCCTGTTCAGTGCCCCAGCAGCCTCTGGGGGAAAAACCTTTTCCTCAGATCCAACCTAAACCTGCCCCGACTCAGCTCCAGCCCTTCCCTCCAGTCCTGTCCCTGGGCACCAGAGTGAAGAGGTTCCCACAGCCCCCAGCCAGGGACCCGCTCCCAAGGCTGCTGCCAGGGCAACCAGGGCTGGCACCAGCTGGGATGCTCGGTTTCCATGGGCTGGGGCTTAGGAATGGGATTCCCCAATTTTGTGCTCCTGCTGAAACGGAGCTGCTCCTCACTGGCCTCCAGCCTCCCATGGAAAGTACAAAAGGCAAAGATCCCAGGGCTGGGATAAGAACAATTTATTGGGAAGGGCAACAAGATAAGGAACAACTAGGAACAGAAGGGATAAGACAAACTATACACAGGGAAAACTACAACACTGACTGGCTCTTCCCAGCCACATATTTCCTCCTGCTGGGAAAGGACACCCTTGTCCTTGGGAAAAGAGAGAGAGTCCCTTTCCTGCCCCTGGCAATGACCTGAGATGGGTTCAAATACGATATCGGGACCATGGCCAGAACCAACTCACATCATATCCAGGGGAAGAGAAAGGGACAGGTGACACCTCAGCTTTGGTCACGGGAAATGTGGGTCACAAGGACTCTTCCCAATGTGGGTCCTCAGATGGGGGATGAAGTTGGAGACTCACACAAAACACTGCCTGCACTCGGGGTACTCGCCTGGTTTCCCTTACTGGTGACTCCGTTGGTGTCTGGTCAAGTGAGAGTCCCGGGTGAAGCTCTTCCCACACTGGGGACACTCGTAGGGCCTCTCCCCAGTGTGGATGCGCCGGTGCCTGATGAGGTTGGAGTTGCGCTTGAAGCCCTTCCTGCAGTCGGGGCAGCGGAAGGGCCTCTCCTCTCTGTGAATCCGCTGGTGCACGAGGAGATCTGAGCTGGTCTGAAACCTCTTCCCACACTCAGGACACTCATAGGGCCTCTCCCCAGTGTGGATCATTTGGTGGATGATCAGCTGGGACCTCCAGTTGAAGCCCTTCCCACATTCCCCACACTCATATGGCCTTTCCTCAGAGTGGATGTTCTGGTGGCAGATCAGGCTGGATCTGCGGCTGAAGCTCTTCCCACATTGCTCACACTCATAGGGCCGTTCCCCGGTGTGGATCCTCTGGTGGCAGATCAGGTGGGAGCTCTGGCTAAAGCTCATCCCACACTGAGGACACTCGTAGGGCCTCTCCCCAGCGTGGATGCGCCGGTGCCTGATGAGGTTGGACTTGCGGTTGAAGCCCTTCCTGCAGTCGGGGCAGCGGAAGGGCCTCTCCTCTGTGTGAATCTGCTGGTGCCTTTGCAGAGTGGAGCTGGTCTGAAATCTCTTCCTACGCTCGGGACACTCATAGGGCCTCTCCCCAGTGTGAATGATCTGGGGCTGGACAGTGGTGTTGCTCTGGCTGAAGCTCTGTCCACCTTCCTGGAACAGGGTTGGTCTTTCCTCCTCAGTGCACCCTGGGATGGGTTTGGAGTCCTTCCTCCTGCAGGATCTCCGGCGCTTTTTCTCCTCATTTGATTCCTGTACCATGGAGCTGCTCAAAACGGCCTCTTCCACAAGGTTCTGGTGCAGGCATTTGTCCTCCCTGTTCTCCATCCTCAGCTCCTTGTCTGGGGGAGGAAGGACAAGGACAGGATGGGATTTGCCTCCATGCCACAGGGAAGGGGAAGGAGATCCCCCAGTGCATCCCAGGTAGGACGGCGTTGGCAGCAGGGTTGTCCTGCAGCTGAGGGCCATGCTGGGCTGGGAGATGGAGCAGGAGAGAGGGAGAAAGGGGCACTGACTTCCTCCTCACCTGCCTGGCTGTCCCGGGGCATCTTCCTCTTCCTCACAGCCTCCTCCTCCATCTTGCCAAGCTTTGGGAATGGGAAATCCTGATTTGGGCAAAAACAAGGGATGAGTATGTTGAACTTGAATGTCCTTCTGCACAAGTCCATCTCTAGAAGTCACGAGACATCTGGAATCCCTAACAGCCTATCAAACACCAAGAGCAGACCTGAAAATTCCTTTCTGGAGTTTTCTGTCTCTGGTCTCCCTGCCCTCCCCAGGCTGCTAAGAATCCCAGGAATCTGAAAAGCTCCCCCCTTTTCCATTTTCCCTTTAGGGATGCTGGGGGTTTGGGGGTCCCAGGGTCCCTTCTCCCCTTATTCTCTGCTTTGGGGTGCAGGGGCTCCAAGGAGTCCCCCGCTGGCCCTTTCCAGGCTGTTGAGGGTCCTGCAAATTGCAGCGCTCCCCCCTCTCTGGGGCCCTGGGGGACACAGGGCTCTGCTCCTCCAGGCTGCCTCTTCCAGCACCCACCACTGGGACCCCCCAATGTCCCCCCAAGGGGCATTTTCCACCCAGCTTTGGAGTTCTTACTTCTCCAAACATCCCCACCCCAAAAAAACCCAACCCAGGGACCACTCAGGATACCTGAGCCAAGCTCCCTGTCTTGGGTTGGCAAGACACGTGTCTGCTATGGAAGGCAGGAGCCTCCCTTGAAATGGAAAATACAAACCCCCTCCATTTGAATTATAATTTTGAAATTAATGGGCTCTCAAGCAAAGATATGGCAATAGGAATATCAGTTCTTCAGTAGGAAAATTAAACTAAAAATTAAGTAGTAAAAAAACCCACCAAAAAAGCCCAAAAAATAAGACTCAGAATCCAACCTGACACCCGGGTAGTCAGGGTGTTGCTTGCAGTCCAATCAAATTGTGGCTGCAGTCCTCCTGGAGTGACAGATGTGTTTTTGTTGAAGCAATGATCTTGTAGAATGGTATCGCTTTCCTCTGAAGGTCCAGCGGTGGTGCAGATGGGTCTGGTCTTCCTCTGGGAACCCAGTGGAAACAGGCTGCTTCTGGTGTTTAAGTCTCAGATTATATCCAGTTGGGAATGCTTGGCTCCTCCCTCTGGGTGGAGCATCTCACAATGGGATGATGTAATTTTATCAGTCATGCAGTGAGAGGCAATGGCCCATTAACAGAAGATATCTCCCTGGAGGGAGGATGGGTCATGGAGGAGATCAAGAACACTGCCCCATTTGTTTTTAGCAGCTGGGCCATTAAGAGAAGATTCACTTAAGAGACATGGTGGATGGGTGATGGAAGAGATAAACAACTTCCCCCACCTGGTTTTAACAGATGGTAAAAGAATACTTTTTTTGTGTTACATCTTGCATTGCAAGACAGGGCTCCAGGCTCCTTGCCCAGGCTCTCTCCAGAACACGCCCAGGCCAATGCTCAGCATTTGAGAAAAGCCCCATGAGCAGCCCCAGGGTGGCCGTGGGCAGGCTGGGGGCAAACAGCATGGCTGGGGCTCTGCAAGGTCCCTGGGGGAGATGGGAAGGAGCAGCAGAGCAGGGGCTGATCCATCCCCACTGCGCTGGACACCCCAGGGCAGCGTCCCAGAGCGTCCTCATGCACCTGCCAACAACATCCCCCCTCTGCAGCCCTGGCCTCTCCCCCAGCTCACACAGGTGCCGCATCCTTGCAGGCACAGACACGGCAGCACTGGCTCAGGAGCCCCTGTTTGCACTGCCCAGAGCAGGCGTGAGCACCCCCATGGTGTTGGTGTGGGGAGATGAACCTGAGGGAGCACAAATACCACCATCAGCCCCTGGGGCCAGGAAGGGCTGGGGGACAGCAGGGAAACCACTCAGGTTTGTGGTGCCTCTGAAGTCAGCCAGAAAGTTTGTTCCCATGAGCTGTGAGTTTCCTGTGCCACTGCAGACGTTGTTGCTCAGAGCCAGGGCTGCCTGGCAGCCACTCCAAACTGCCCTGAGCATTTCCTTTGCTTCACCTTGGCTTTCTTTGCTCTTCCTGATACAAATTCCTTCTGATTGCCCATCCCTGTTCCCTTTCCATCCCATCCCTGGTTGCCCTTTCCTCTCTGGCCCCACTCCCCATTTTGGTGCCTGAGCTGGCACCATGGGAACATCCCTTGGGGAGCAGGATCATCATCCAAGTGCTTCAGGAATTGTCTGCAGCCTCCTGCAGTGCCTTGTGCGGCTCCCTTGCCAGAGGCACCACAGGCCAGGGGGGCACATCTGGGCTGTTGTGTCTGGCTGTGGGGCTCCCTGTTCTGGGCAATGAGGACTGACACTGCCTTGACTCACTTGAGACTCCTTTTCTCCAGGAAAAAGACCTGACAAGCTGGGGACAGAGTGGCTGGACAGCAGCCAGGCAGAAAGGGACCTGGGGGGACTGATGGACAGCAGGCTGGACATGAGCCAGCAGTGTGCCCACATGGCCAAGAAGGCCAGTGGCTCCTGGCCTGGATCAGGACAGTGTGGCCATCAGGACCAGGACAGTGATTCTTCCCCTATGCTCGGCACTGGTTGGGCAGCACCTTCAGTGCCATGTCCAGTTCTGGGCCCCCCAGCTTAGGAAGGACATGGAGGGGCTGGAGCGTGTCCAGAGAAGAACAACAAGGCTGGTGAGAGGTCTGGAACACAAGTCCTGTGAGGAGAGGCTGAGGGAGCTGTGGTTGTTCATCCTGGAGAAGAGGAGGCTCAGGGGAGACAAGGCAGTGTCAGGGCACATGTTGGACTTGATGATGTCCAAGGTCTTTTCCAATCTTGCTGATTCTGTGATTCTCTGAAACCACCCTTGCAGCAGTTGCAGGATGAGCCCTGGGCCTCCTCTCCAGAAGGTCCAGCAGCCCAGGTGCCTCAGCTTCTCCTCACAGCCCCAAAGCCCATCCTGTCAGTCCTGCAGAGCCTCTGCAGTGCAAGGGAAACACTGGGCAACTGAATAGCAGAATCAATATGGTTTTAGCAGAAGTCATTTATTTAATATTTATATATATATATATAATCATATTTTTATTATATATTTTGTTTTTGTTAAACTCCAGTTATGGATTCTAGCTCCACTGTCTACATGTACAGGTGTCTCTCAATTGGCTGAGCCACTTGTTCACAAGGCAGGCACACATCCTTCAGGACTCCTCATTGGTCAAGCGTCCATCATCATGTTGTGTGTCCTCTAAGTTTTGTGTTGTTTGTAAACAGTTTCTCAGGCTCTTGGTTCTTATTTGTAGTCCTGTTGTTATCTCAGTAGCCTTGAGGAATTCCTGAGAGCTCCTGGGCAAGGAGCCTCAAGCCCTGTCTTGCAATGCAAGATTTAACCAAAAAAATGTATTCCATTACTATCTGTGAACCCCAGGAGGGCAGGTTATCTCTTCTGTGACCCATCCGTCATATCTCTGAGGGGGATCTTCTCTTAATGGGCCAGCTGTTAAAACCAAATGGGGCAGTGTTCTTGATCTCTTCCATGACCCATCCTCCCTCCAGGGAGATATCTTCTGTTAATGGGCCATTGCCACTTTGGGAAGGGCCCTGGTGACCCACGTTTCCTGTGACCCACACTGAGAAGTCACCTGTCCCTTTCTCTGCCCCTGGCAATGATGTGAGGTGGGACTGAAGAACATGAGGGTCTGGCCATGGTCCCATCATTGTATTTGAGTCCATCTCAGGTCATTTCTGGCTGGGCTCTGCCCCAGCCCACAGAGTGTGACCTCAGCCCTGATTCTGTCACAGCTGCTGTGCCTGAGCCCTGCAAAGCCTAAAGGTCACTGTCATGGGTTAGCACAGTTTGGTTTTTAGTTAGGAAAGAATGTGAAGTATTACCCTGTCAGGACCCTAGAAATAGTTTTAGAAAGGACAAGGACTTATCAGAAGCCAGTTTGAGATATTGGCATCTGCTTTGGCCACTGAGAATGTTGAATGCGACTTTGGGAAGTACCCATATAAATCTTAGTTTTGTTCAGGTCAGGCCCTTTTCCTCCTGGTCAGCTGAACAGGTAACATCGAGTGGGTCCTACTGCTCCCCACACCCCACCTCCCCCTTCGGGGGGAGCTCGCCCAAGGCCGAGCCAGACTCCATCGGCTCCCGGGGGGAGGAGAGGTTGCAGCTTAACATCAACCACTTTGAAAAAACCTCCCCGGAGACCCCAGAGCAGGGAGGGATCTCCCCTGATATCAACTATGGGCCCGGTTAGGCCGAGGCTGCCCCGATTGTCACCGAGGGGTGGGCAGAGCTCTCCTCCCGCTCCCCTCCTCCGGTGTCTTCCAGACGGAGAAGAAAGAGTGGAGGGAGGAAACCAGGCTGATCTGAAATGGAGAGACTGCTGCCTGGAGCAGAAATCACATGGCCACTGCAGGCCTGGGCAGAGTTAACCCTTTCCTGGCAACAGGGAGTTTCCAAGGCCTGACCCTTCCCTGAGAGAGAAAAGAAAGAGACAGAGTGGACGTAGGAAAGATGCTGCATGAAGTCAGTGGAGCAGGAGTGAAAGAACTGATAAAAATTATTAGAAGAGGGATTGAGGATGTGGACATTTTTAACCAAACTCTTCTGCTGTAAACTATGGAGAAATGGACTGTTTCTTGTAACATCTTAATGTTGTTTGGGGGAATGCTAGTTCTAGTCAAAGTTGGGGATTGATATGATTGAGATTTAAGTGGGAATCTTAAAGCCCCTCATTCCTGGCATAATAGCAGGTCTCAGCCTTTGAGATGAAGATGATTTCAGAGAGGAAGTGATTTGAAGCCCTCAGCTCCTGGGGTAAAAGGAAGTCTCTATTTGTGGGAGATTAGGGACAGGCAGTCAGAAGATATCGCATTGTACGGGCAGACAGAACCCCTCCCTCAACACTTAGTTGTTTCGTGTCCTTGATAAGCTAAGCAACACCTAACTTGTAACGTAAGCAGACAGATGTGATGTAGCACACAGAGGTTTTCTAAGCCCATGTAATCAGTTAATAAAGTGCCATTTGCCGTCCACCACCTTGGTGTCTGTGAGCTGGTGGCCCGAGCAGCCTGGCTGTGGCTGCCGTGTTGTTCCCGAATCGGGTCGCTACGCCTCAGCGGAGGCAGCAAGTGGTGCCGGAGCCCCGGCAGTCACCCGGGAGATCGGGAGTCGCCTGGACGGGTGAACGACGGCCGAGCGGCGGGGCCAGCTCGGCGAGGGAGGATGCTCCCAGGAGCCGTGAGGAGGGTGGAAGCCGTCATGAACGGTCATCTCTCAGATTCCTAAACAGTGGGGAATTGATTGTAAAGCAAAAGATTTTAGCCTCGCAGTGACGGGGCTTTTGCAACTTCGTATCATTGATCGTCCGGTGGAAATTCTCCACCCAGATATTTGGGAGCAATGTACCAAAGTTCTTGCCGAGGAAACGATGTCTTCTGGGTCGGCAAAGTATCTTAAGTCATGGGGGAGGGTTGTGCAAGATTTACAAAGGGCTTTGCAGGAGCAAGAGACTTGGAAAGCCGCACAAAATTGTCTAAAATTTACGCCACAGCTCGGTGTAGGAGCTGCGATGCAGACTGTTTTAGAGGAAACTTTTTCAGAGGAAACTTTTTCAGAGGAAATTTTTAAAGGGGATTATCAGAGTGTAAAAAAAATGCAATCTGACGGTCACTGACTGTGTTCAGACTGCTGATAAGGTTGATTCTGCTGACTGCAGAGGCTTGCGGAAGCAAAGTCTTCCTTCAAAGCCTTCAAGCCCAGAATTAGCTGCTGAAGAAAAAAAAACAGGCAAAATTGTTTTATGATCATTTAGCTGAGGAAGCCAGGAATGCTGCAGCAGGGTCGCTGGTAGAAAGGGCTGAGGAGGGACCCCCACCTTATGTGGCAAGGGATTGCATTGAACCTCTGGGAGAGAATAAGAATGTAGTTAGATTGGAATGTTTGGCAGATAACCAAGAAGCAGCAAACAAAGAGGGTCTTTTACATAGTGTGCCTGTTGTTAACAGAAACAAAGACAGTTTGCTTGATAACATGGGCACACAGGAGCAGAAGAAAGAGGGAATTCAAGCTAGTCAGAATGCTTGCCAAAAAGCACATTCTTTTAAGGAACACAGTTTAAAAGGGGGAAGAAAGGGGCGGCCCAGCCCTGAGAGAAAAGGGCGGGGGCCCAGAGGGAAGGGACGGCCCAGCCCTGAGGGAAAGGGGCGGGGTCAGAGCCCCACCAAAAGGCTCTGGAGCCTGGAAGCAGCCAGTCCGTCGACTTCCGGCTCTGAATCGGACTCTAGCTTAGATGACTGGGACTCTGGCTCCGGTTCCGACAAAGAAGAGGTAACAGTATATAAAATCAGTAACAACAATGTTTCTACTTGGGTTGAGGGGAAGTCAGAAAAAGAACGAACTCCTCTCACAGACTGGAGGAAAATAAAAAGAACCTGCGCCGATTGGGGTCCATCAGCCACACTGGCTTTTCCAGTCCGAGTGGGGGGGGCCAGGTGGAAACCAGAGCACATACTCACCAGTAAATCCTAAGGATGTTCAAGCGATTGTTGAAGCAATAACTGACAGAGGGATCAAGTCAGCAATGGTTTCTACTCTCATTGATAGCGGTTTTGGAGGGGATGAGATGCTCCCATTTGACATCAAGCAAACCTGCAGATTGATTTTTGATGGGGCAGGGATGATAGTTTTTAAACAAGAGTGGGAAGACAATTGTACAAAGCAAGCGGAGAGAAATTACCCTGAGTCAAGTCACAGGCCGAGGCAAGTGCTTTGGCAATGGAACCTCAGCAAAGCAGATGGGAAACATTTGTGCTGAGTTCATCCAACCTAGCCAAAAGACTGCTAAGTGGGCAGTCCCGTTCGTACCAGGAATGTGGGTTTGTCAACAATCTGGAAGAACCCCCTGTGTGTACCTTGGTAAATTCAAGAACCTTGCTGACTTTTGTGTCCAAGTTCTGATTGTTCTTAGAGTCCTGTATCACCAAGAAGAAGCAATGTATCGCTTTTTAGAAGAAACCATCCAGCTCCACAAAAGAGAAGTAATGACAGGTATAAGCAGTGCAACGCTCCTTGGCCTAGGAGCTGCCGGTACAGCCACAGGTGTTTCGGCTCTCGTGACCCAACACCAAGGACTTTCTCAGCTGCAAATGACAATTGACGAGGACTTGTTAAGAATTGAAATATCCATCGCCTCTCTGGAGGAATCTGTCTCCTGGCTTTCAGAAGTCGTCCTGCAGAACAGGCAAGGACTGGACCTCTTGCTCATGCAGCAAGGAGGCCTGTGTGCCACCTTGAGAGAAGAATGCTGTTTTTATGCAGACCATAGCGGAGTCGTGCAAGACTCCATGGCCGAACGGAGGGAAAGAGTGGCCCAGAGAAAGAGAGAGAGAGAGGCCCGACAAGGATGGTTCGAGTCATGGCTCAATCAGTCCCCATGGCTAGCCACCCTTGTTTCCACCTTAATAGGCCCTCTCACCATGATACTCTTGATATTGATTTTTGGGCCTTGCATTTGGAGCAAGTTAGTGTCGTTTGTTAGAAGCCATTTAGAGAAAGTCGACATCCTATTTGTCGAACGCCTGCAGTTACCGTGAAGTGCACTTCTTACTAACATGTTCTATCACTTTTGTGTCCTATTATACTAACATTAACAGCTTTTGCATTTTTTATAACATTTATACTTTTATAGTTTTTTTACTTAATCATGAGGCGGGGGAGATGTGGGAGATTAGGGACAGGCGATGGGAAGATGTGCTGGCTTGAAGGCAAAACCAGCGAGAGACTCCAAGTCAGAAAAGACAATTTAATAGGAGAGGAAAAAAAAGTAAAATAAAATGAAACACATGCAATGGTACAAAAGATCACTGACAGAGTCAGAATACAACTTGAAACCGTGGTGGTGGCAGTCCAGATGAAGTGGTCTTGTTGAAGCAGTGTTCTTGCAGAAAGGTCTGGTAGCTCTTGTCTTCTGGGAATCCAGTGGGTAAGGCTGCCTGTGCTGTCCCAAGGCCCCGATTATATCCAGGTGGGAATGCTTGGCTCCTCCCCCTGGGCGGAGCATCTCACAATGGACTGATATCATTTTATCAGTTTTGCAATGGGTCCTTGATTGCCTATTAAACAGAGATAGCTCCTGGGGAGAGTTATCTATGAGTCATGCAGGACGGTATTGATGGGCCATTAACAGAAGATAGTCTGGAGGGAGGGGGCACGGGAAACAGTGGTGCACAACAACATTTCATGTAGATGGTGATAGAATACGTACTTTGGGCACATTTTACATTGTAACCTAGGACATAATCCACCCCTTATTCTATGACCATCTACATTATACCTAAATTAATACATTCTTACAGCTAGATAGATAAATATACACATATACAGAATGAAACCCTACACTCAGTTCTCACTTAAAATTAGGTCTCCCTGTGGTACACAACGGGTTTCCCCATCTTTCTGCATTACCCACCAAGTGGAACCAGGTCCTTGAGCAAAAACAATCCCACGGATGGGTCTGCCTTTGCTTGATGTGGGATTAATCCAAACAGTTTTTCCTAAGATGCCTTTCATGTGTACCACAGGGACTTTATCTCCATCCACTGTGTGCAAGGGTTCAGACTGGGCAGGACCAGCTCGATTGATTGACCCTCGAGTGTTGACCATCCAGGTGGCCTTTGCTAAGTTCAGTTCCCAATTTTTGAGAGTCCCCCCACCGAGCGCCTTCAGGGTAGTCTTAAGTAACCCATTGCACCGTTCAACTTTCCCGGCAGCTGGTGCATGATAAGGTATGTGATATATCCATTCAATGCCATGTTCTCTAGCCCAGGTGTTTATAAGGCCGTTCTTGAAATGGGTCCCATTGTCTGACTCGATTCTCTCAGGAGTGCCATGTCTCCACAAGACCTGCTTTTCAAGGCCTAAGATAGTATTCCGAGCAGTAGCATGAGGTACAGGGTAGGTCTCCAACCATCCAGTGGTGGCTTCCACCATAGTTAGCACATAGCGCTTGCCTTGGCGGGTTTGGGGAAGGGTGATGTAGTCAATCTGCCAGGCCTCCCCATACCTGTACTTCAACCATCGTCCACCGTACCACAGAGGCTTTACCCGCTTGGCCTGTTTGATTGCAGCGCAGGTCTCACAGTTGTGGATGACCTGTGAGATGTTGTCCATAGTAAGGTCCACCCCTCGGTCACGGGCCCATCGGTATGTTGCATCTCTCCCCTGATGACCAGACGCATCATGGGCCCAACGGGCTAAGAATACTTCTCCCTTGTGTTGCCAGTCTAGATCCACCTGTGATACTTTCACCTTGGCGGCTTTGTCCACCTGCTCGTTGTTGTGATGCTCTTCATTAGCCTGACTCTTGGACACATGTGCGTCCACGTGTCGAACCTTCACGGTCAGCTTCTCTACTCGGGCGGCGATGTCTTGCCAAATCTCAGCAGCCCAGATGGGCTTCCCTCTGCGCTGCCAATTGGCCTTTTTCCAGCGATTCAGCCATCCCCACAGAGCATTAGCTACCATCCACGAGTCGGTGTAGAGATAGAGTCTTGGCCACTTCTCTCGTTCGGCAATATCTAAAGCTAGCTGGATGGCTTTAAGTTCTGCAACTTGACTTGATCCACCTTGTCCTTCAGTAGCTTGTGCAACTCGTCGTGTGGGGCTCCATACTGCAGCCTTCCATTTCCGGTTAGCGCCTACAATTCGGCAGGAACCGTCAGTGAAAAGGGCATATTGTCTTTCAGTCTCCGGTAGCTCGTTATATGGTGGGGCTTCCTCGGCACGTGTCACTTGTTCTTCCTCTTCTTCAAAAGATAATCCAAAAGTCTCACCTTCAGGCCAGTTAGTTATAATTTCTAGAATCCCAGGGCGATTCGGGTTTCCAATACGGGCGCGCTGTGTGATGAGGGCAATCCATTTGCTCCATGTGGTGTCAGTGGCATGATGCGTGGAAGGAACCTTTCCCTTGAACATCCATCCCAGCACTGGTAGTCGAGGTGCCAAAAGCAGCTGCGTTTCAGTGCCAATTACTTCTGAGGCAGCTTGAAGTCCTTCATAGGCGGCTAAGATTTCCTTCTCTGTGGGAGTGTAGTTGGCTTCAGATCCTCTGTAGCTTCGGCTCCAGAATCCCAGTGGTCGGCCCCGAGTCTCCCCAGGCACCTTCTGCCAAAGACTCCAAGACAGGCCATTGTTCCCGGCTGCTGAGTAGAGCACGTTCTTCACCTCTGGTCCCGTCCTCACTGGGCCAAGGGCTACCGCATGAGCGATCTCCTGCTTGATCTGGGCAAAGGCTTGCTGCTGTTCAGGGCCCCAGTGGAAATCGTTCTTCTTGCGGGTGACCAGGTAGAGAGGGCTCACAATCTGGCTGTACTCAGGGATGTGCATCCTCCAGAAACCTATGGCGCCTAGGAAAGCTTGTGTCTCCTTCTTGCTGGTCGGTGGGGACATGGCGATGATCTTATTGATGACCTCAGTGGGAATCTGCCGCCGTCCATCTTGCCACTTTACTCCCAGGAACTGGATTTCTTGGGCTGGTCCCTTCACTTTACTTCGCTTAATGGCAAAACCAGCTTTCAGCAGAATCTGGATGATCTTTTCTCCTTTCTCAAAGACTTCCCCTGCTGTGTTCCCCCATACAATGATGTCATCAATGTACTGTAAATGTTCAGGAGCCTCACCTTTTTCCAGTGCAGTCTGGATCAGTCCATGGCAGATGGTGGGGCTGTGTTTCCACCCCTGGGGCAGTCGGTTCCAGGTGTACTGTACGCCCTTCCAGGTGAAGGCAAACTGGGCCCTGCACTCTGCTGCCAAAGGAATGGAGAAGAAGGCATTGGCAATATCAATGGTCGCATACCACTTTGCTGCCTTGGACTCTAGCTCGTACTGAAGCTCCAACATGTCTGGCACAGCAGCACTTAGTGGTGGGGTGACTTCATTCAGAGCACGGTAATCCACAGTCAGTCTCCATTCTCCACTGGACTTACGCACTGGCCATATAGGGCTGTTGAAAGGTGAACGAGCCTTGCTGACCACCCCTTGGCTCTCCAGTTTCCGAATCATCTCATGGATAGGAATCACAGAGTCTCTGTCTGTGCGGTATTGCCGTCGGTGTACTGTTGTTGTGGCGATTGGTACCTGTTGTTCTTCAACTCTTAGTAGTCCCACAGCACAGGAGTCATCTGAGAGACCAGGCAAGGTACTCAGTTGTCTGATGTCTTCTGTCTCTACAGCAGCTATCCCAAAAGCCCAGCGATATCCTTTTGGATCTTTGAAGTATCCATTTCTGAGGTAGTCTATGCCAAGGATGCATGGGGCCTCTGGGCCAGTCACGATGGGGTGTTTTTGCCACCCATTCCCGGTTAAACTCACTTCGGCCTCCAATACAGTCAGCTGCTGGGACCCTCCTGTCACTCCAGAAATAGAAATGGATTCTGTTCCTACATACCTTGATGGCATCAGGGTACATTGGGCACCAGTGTCAACCAAAGCCGTATATTTTTGTGGGTCAGATTTGCCAGGCCATCGGATCCACACAGTCCAATAGATCCGATTGTCCCTTTCCTCTACCTGGCTAGAGGCAGGGCCCCCCTATTCCTGGTCATGGTACACGTTGCTTTCTTCCTGTAAATATGTTCCTGAGGTCCCTTCAAGTGGATCAGTCATATCATTCTTCTTATACTGTCTGGGGTTCTGTGCCTTTGAGACTGGAGCAGTGTTGGCTCTAGATGAGCTCTTCGTGGTAGGTGTCTCTCTCTTCAGTTCACGTACCCGGGCTGCTAAGGAGGAGGTGGGTTTTCCATCCCAATTCCTCATGTCTTCTCCATGTTCCCGAAGAAAAGACCAGAGGTTACCCCGTGGAGTGTATCCTCTCTCCCTGGCTGGTGGGTACCTGCTCCTAATGGCAGAGACTCTTGTTGGTTCTGGCGAGATGTGGTAAATTTCTTCCTTAAGTTCCTTTTTTAGTTTCTGATGGCCCTCTTCAATCAAGCTCCGGACTTGCTCAGCCAGCCTTGTTTCCACGGATGAGACATGGGTACGAAATGGGGCGGTGACAGTATCCTCGTAAATTCTTAGTTTATTGACCAAGACGCCCACCTTGTCCTCACCTTCCCTCCATTGCAGCGTTGCCAGGTAACGGGAGTACATCTCTGGTCCAAGCCGTGCAAATCTCAACCACATCTGCGATGTGCACTGGACATCATCTGGGCTTTTAGGAAATCTCTCGTCTTCTGAGAAAATGATCTCCAGCACAGCCAATTCCCTCAGGCATCGGGTACCTTGTTCCATTGTGCTCCATTTTCCTTGGTGCACCTGGAGGTCTTCTTTACAAAGGTATCTGTCCCTCACACTTGTTAGCAGTCGCCGCCAGAGGCTGAGAGTTTGTTGGGTT
Organism: Hirundo rustica; assembly: GCF_015227805.2. Lineage (NCBI taxonomy): Eukaryota > Metazoa > Chordata > Aves > Passeriformes > Hirundinidae > Hirundo > Hirundo rustica. Next base: position 79,815 of record NW_026690207.1, read on the forward strand.
CTCCCGATCCCCTGGTCAATGACCACATCCCGAGACAGCGATCCCAGTTGCCTGGCCTCACTTCCATCCAGAATGGTGTCATTGGCTGCAGCGTCCCAGATGCGGAGCAGCCAGGTTAGGATGGACTCGTTTGTCTGGCGGGTGAATTCCCTCCGCAGGTCACGCAGTTCACCCAGGGATAGAGAGCGGGTGATGATCTCTGGCTCTGTCTCTTCTGCTGGGTGCGAAGGTCCTGCCACATCCTCATTAGTCATTATGCGGACTGATTTGCTCTTTGATTTCTTCTTCTGAACAGGGGCAACTGCCACTGGTTTAGGTTGTTCTGCTTCGGTGACAGTTTGTGTGGAGATGCTGGTGGCACTTTTGGTTTCTTTCTCCTCTGTGACAGCTTGTGTAGACACTGACACTGTTGCTTTGTTTTTGGTTCCTTTCTCCTCTGTGATGGTCTGAGTAGATGCAGAAACTGTTGCTTTGTTTTTGGTTCCTTTCTCTTCTGTGATGGTCTGAGTAGATGCAGAAACTGTTGCCTTGTTTTTGGTTCTTTTTTCTTTTGTGACAGTCTGCATAGATGCGGTTCCTGTTTCCTTTACGACAGTTTGTGTAGACACGGATGCCGTTGTTTTGCATTTGTTTCTTTTTCCCTCCTCCTCAAGGAGACGCTGCACCACCCCATGTAGTGTTTGATTTCTAAACATGGTGAGCATGGTGCAGGCTGTGCAGAGAAGGCAAAGCAGAACTAACAACAATATTATGCTGTCCTTGGCACCTAGAGAGAACTCAATACTTTTGAAAACTGCTGTGCCATACCTAAAAGACTGGAAAAAATCATTCTTTACCCCTCCCCACAGGGGCTGGGTGCGATTGTTGAGAGCCCAGATGTAGCATTCTGGACCAGGACAAGAACACAAAATAGAGTATATATTCCGAATGATGCTCATTGCCTCAGAGGTTATCATACAATAAACATAATAGACCAATACAGCAATTCTGGTGCCATACCCTGGTCTACACATGAGCATTAAGACCGGCAAATACTGCCCCATGTGTGGGAAAATGTAGAGAGCTAGGTATAAGATATATGAAAGCATGTTGAGCATCATAGCGGACAGCTGTTTCTTTTTTCCTCACTACAAAATTGTAATTCTGACTTTTCTCAGTACCTCCTGCCCCACGTTGGGCGCCAAAATATATGTGCTGGCTTGAAGGCAAAACCAGCGAGAGACTCCAAGTCAGAAAAGACAATTTAATAGGAGAGGAAAAAAAAGTAAAATAAAATGAAACACATGCAATGGTACAAAAGATCACTGACAGAGTCAGAATACAACTTGAAACCGTGGTGGTGGCAGTCCAGATGAAGTGGTCTTGTTGAAGCAGTGTTCTTGCAGAAAGGTCTGGTAGCTCTTGTCTTCTGGGAATCCAGTGGGTAAGGCTGCCTGTGCTGTCCCAAGGCCCCGATTATATCCAGGTGGGAATGCTTGGCTCCTCCCCCTGGGCGGAGCATCTCACAATGGACTGATATCATTTTATCAGTTTTGCAATGGGTCCTTGATTGCCTATTAAACAGAGATAGCTCCTGGGGAGAGTTATCTATGAGTCATGCAGGACGGTATTGATGGGCCATTAACAGAAGATAGTCTGGAGGGAGGGGGCACGGGAAACAGTGGTGCACAACAACATTTCATGTAGATGGTGATAGAATACGTACTTTGGGCACATTTTTACATTGTAACCTAGGACAGAAGATATCGTGCTGTACGGGTAGACAGAAGCCCTCCCTCAACACTTAGTTGTTTTGTGTCCTTGATAAGCTAAGCAACACCTGACTCGTAACGTAAGCAGACGGATGTGTTGTAGCAAACAGAGGTTTTCTAAGCCCATGTAATCAGTTCATAAAGCGCCATTTGCCGTCCACCACCTTGGTGTCTGTGAGCTGGTGGCCCGAGCAGCCTGGTTGTGGCTGCCGTGTTGTTCCCGAATCGGGTCGCTACGCCTCAGCGGAGGCAGCAGTCCCTTGGTGCAATGCAAGGTTTTCCACCGGGAAGGGAGAGACAAGTGTTGAAGACAGAGGCAAAGGATGCATTAAACCCCTGTACCGTGTCTCTGTCCCTGTTTGTGAGGTAACTATCCACATCCTGGAAAGGGACCATGTGATTTTGACAAGGATTTTTCCTTTCATGTGTTTGAAACCACTGGGTTTATTGTGCCCCACCTTTCTGGCCACCTTCATCTCCAGCTGAGCTTTCACCACACCAAATGTCTCCCTTTGGTGGCAAGAAAGATCTGTGTCCTCTTCTCCTGACCTGGATTCCACTGGGCACACAGCTTCCTATTCCATCCTCTTTCCCAGAGAAGATGCCTCTTCAGGCAAGCCAGCCTTCTGCCTGGCCTGCTTGGCTTGCCACCTTTGGCAATCACCTGCTCCTGTGCCCTTAGAAGGTGATGTTTCCAAAGTGACGAGCGCTGATGGAGCCCAGCACCTGCAACAGCATGTTTCCTGGGGACCTTGCTTACCAATTCCCTGAGCAGTCTGAAATGTGCCCCGAGCTGAGGTTTTGCTGGTCCGTTTCCTCTTGTCAGAGGTTTGAAACTCAATTGATTTGTGGTGGCTGTGGCCAAGATGCCCGCCAGGCTCCGCTTGGCTCAGGACATGTGGGGCTGAGAGGGCGGCCTGGCTCTAGGGGGGGGCTGAGCTGGAGAGTGCTGGGCTGTGGGGGGCTCCTGCCTTACTGGGAGGAGGCTCCCTGGGGAGGAAGAAGGGCCAGGCATGAGGCCCGAGGCCCCTGGCCAAGGGATGGCAGCAGGGGAGGCGTCTTGTTATAAATAAAATCGATCAAATTTAAAGTATCAAAATTTAGAATTTTATTATGAGACAAAATATCAGTCTCGGAAAGCCACAATTTAAAAGGACAGCACCGAGCCCGGGATCGGTGCCGGGTGAACACGGATATCAAGCTCTGCCAGCCTGGTATCCCCCCCAGTTCACAATTTTTGGTCTCCAGCCACCCTTTTTTATACACAAGATCGCGGAGTGAAGTCCGAAATTCTGACGTTATCCTCTCCGAGGTGTCTTCATTAATTATTCAAGTCCTGGTATCGGGAGTCTGAATAGACCGGTAGGGTGGAACAATGCAGCTGATGGCCGAGCCCGGGTGTGTCGTGTATATGTTAATTTCGGCGGAGACGAGTAGAGATATCCATCTGAAGTGATTATCTTGGTCTCCGGACTTGTATCTTCTTCTTCCGTGGTTTTTTGTTTCTTTTCAGGGATTCCCGGCAGCAATAGTTTCAAGGCCCCCTCTCTGGTAATTCCAATCATACTTTCCTCGTGTCCCTCCTGTGCTTCCCAAGCTAGGAAATTTTCTAATTTTGGTTTCTATATTTTACCTTTACTTATGTTCATTTGAGCACATCTTTGACATTCATATTTTATACAGTTCAACATTTACCTTTTATAATTTGATAACACGAATTAACTTTAGCACATATATTACAATCCCCCCTCTTCCAAATTCACCAATTTAATTCGTGTTCTGGTTATAGTCTTTTTTCTCTGTCAAGATAAAAAAGCCTCTTAACCATCATTCGGTTAACCTTTCCCCTGTCGTTTTTTTCCAGTATGTTCTCTCTATGTTTCCCTCCTGTATCTGAGCTTCAAATTTCTCTAACACCTGGGCAGCAGTACTCTTTTCCTCAGTTAAGTTCATAATTTTTGAGGTGGCTTTGTTTTTGGCTAATCCCCCTGAAGCTAATTCAGGGTCCATAGGAAGGGCTGCTATTTGCATTCCTTGGACTACGGTGTGAATTAGTCTTATTAGGCAAGGTATTAAACAAGGTAAGAACACTAACCCAGCTACTGAGCACAGGATAAAGAACCCCACCTTTTTCTACTAATCTCCTGTTCCAAATATTTGATCCCACCATGATGCTTTTAGTATTGAATTCCATTTCTGCACCGGGACATGTGCCACTTTTTTAATCTCTGCAGCCAAATCTCTGATAGTTTCTCCATAGTCATTTATTTCGATACAGCATTCTGAGTCATTAAACTTCCCACACACGCCCCCTTCCTCTGCTAATAAATAGTCCAGAGCTATTCGATTTTGGTATACGAAAGCTCTCATCTGTGAGTGTTGTTTGGCTAACAACTCCAGGGCGTCTGAGGTGTGGTTAGACACTATTTCTACTACAGCTTGTAATCTAATTAGTCGGTTCAACAAGTATACTGGGGTTCTGTATCCCCAGCTTCCATCCTGTGCCCAGGTGGCTTGACTATAGTATTCTATGATGCGTTCTGCAGGCCATTCTTCCTCTCCCCATTTCTGATTCCCTCCCACTTGTGGGAGTCCTTTCTTTACCTCTCGCTTTCTCCTGCTGAGGGTTTCATACAAAGGAGCCCCTAGTAAATTGCTACCAGTTCTGGGGAGTGTAAAGAAAGAGGGTCTAATCATACCTAGGGTACAAGACCCTTTCCATTTCCGGGGCAGTTCACTGTATGCTCTTTTCCCACAGATCCAATAAATTCCGCTGGGTGCTTTCCATTTAATATTTATATTTTCCGGTTTGTCCCAAAATTCCACCAGCTCAGTTAAGGAGTAATAAGGGTTAGCGTTAGTGAATTCATGCCAACAGAGTTCAATTTCCTCTACCCAGTTACATTTTTCTTGCTTTTCCTTTCCCCAGTACCTATTAGGGGGTTCTGGTTGCCACATTTTGGATTTATTGTTGGAATTTACAGCTAGAGTGGATAGACAAGGAGTGTATCCCACTACATCACTGTAAACATTCCCTTCTCTACTTATACAGATTGTCCCTATTACTCGTTCATCCAGTGTCCACCCTCCTGGCCGGGTTAAAGTGTTTAAGATTTTGTTATCCCATTTTAGCAACTGTTCAGGAGTTAAACTCTCACCTTTCCAGGGCCATCTTTCTGCGGATTTTAATCCTCCACAGATCCAACAATTAGTCAGCCCTAATTCGGTAGCAATTTCTTGTACCAAATCCAGGAAAAGGTTTTTGCTGGAAGTAGCCAGACTCCAATCATTAGATTGTTTTTTCAATTGTTCATATTGTTCACTTAGTGTCCTCATTCTCTCCTGCTCCATTCTCTTTTTCTTAGCTGCCAATTCTTGTCGTTTAAATTCTAGGGCTACTTTTTGTATCTTGTTTTCAGGGTCTAACCCTTCCTCATCCTTAGAAAAACAAAAAACTTTGTCCATTCTTAAACAAACCCTTTCATCGTTTTCCCCCAACATATCGAGTAATATAGGTCCATTAGCTAAAGCAGCTGTTTGTAATTTCTCATTTTGTCCCACCCAATATGTTTTCCTGTTCAAGGCACACATTTTCAGTTTCCTCTTATCATAACATAAGGGGTTAACTTGTAGATATCCCACAAAAGTACTCTCTCTTTTTCCTCCAATCCAGACAGTTTTGTTACATTCTTTGCATGTTGTGATCAAAGGAAGAGTGCTTACCTCCCTTCTTTTCCTAGCCATTGCTATCGGGTGAATGGATTGGTTCAATTTAACCCCTTTATTCCATTTGCGATTCTCCCCCCTTTTTAGTGTAAGCCAGTCTACTTGTACCCTGGATTCCAAAACTCCATTCCGGGTAAGGTTTGAAGGGATCGTGGGGAGATTAGTTTCCATCCCCATCCCCTCTTGGGGTTCGTGGAGGCCATTCGTGGGGTACATGGCTCGACTCAGGATCACCAGGGTTACCCATAGACCTATCCGTCTGCTCCACCCTTCGCCCGTTGGGTTGCCACCAGCGGCGGGGTAATCCATCTTCTTGGCAGCAGGGATATTCTTCCGGGTCCCTGCCGGTGCTTCTCTGAGCGTATCGCCTTTTGTACTGCTCCCACCTAGTTCTCCTTATTTGATCTGCTCTACAGGGTACTTTCAACGTTCTCCTGCACTCAATTACGAGTGGATCCGCCCTTTTATTTAATCCTCCCCTTATCCCTTTGGTGAAATAGTGGAACCACTCAGGAGAATCCAATTCGAACAATCCCGATTCTGTGACAACGTATAGGAATAGATTGGTAAGCCTGACTTCCTCCTCGTAACAAGGTACACACAAATTCCAAGGTCTAGCTCCCCGGACACAATGAGTTACCCAAACTTGTTCACAATACTCGCACTTAAAATGAACAAAAGGATAGCAGGGACATCCTGCCTGAGTGCAACTTATCCGATAAGTGCTGGTCATTGGGTGTCTCGGTGAATTCTTAGCTTTAAATCTCCAGGCGCTGAGGTGATTTTCCACTGCGGAGAGCTGCTGTGTTGTTCCACCTTTTTCACTCGGGAGGAATGGGTCCAGCCTTTTTCTGCTGTTCTCACAGCAGTATCTGTTGTGAGGAGGACGAGGAAAGGCCCCTCCCAATGCGATGACAGCGGTGCTTCTTTCCACGCTCTGATCAACACTCGATCACCCGGCTGGATCTTGTGGATAGCAAACCCCAGCGGGGTGCTTTGTGCTACCAGTCCACGCTTCTGGAGTTCCTGTAAATTTTTGTTAATCACAACAATATAAGACTGGATCTGACAATCCTCTACCCGGGGGTGTCCAACTGGCATTCCATGCTCATAGGGCATTCCGTACAGCATCTCGAATGGAGATAATCCCGAACCTGAATGAGGTTGTGTCCTGATATTTAGGAGGGCTAGAGGGAGGCATTTGATCCATGTCATCTTAGTTTCCAGCATAAGTTTTGACAACTGTGCCTTCAGAGTTTGATTCATTCTCTCTACTTGACCTGAGCTCTGAGGATGCCAAGGTGTATGATATTCCCATCTGATTCCCAGAGCTTCTGCCAGGCTTCTTATGACCTTAGATGTAAAATGGGTTCCCTGATCTGAATCTATGGAGTCAGGGATTCCATATCTGGGAATTACTTCCTCTAATAATCTTCGTGCTACTGTTTGAGCTGTAGCCCTAGGGCTAGGGAATGCCTCCACCCAATGTGTTAATTGGTCTACTATCACTAGCAGATATCTATATCTACCTATTTTTGGTAACTCTGTGAAATCCACTTGTATTCTCCCAAAGGGGCGATATGCTAAGGGGCGTCCCCCTAATGTACTGTGCTTAACCTTTGACTTATTAATTTTCTGGCATACTAAGCAACTCTGAACCTCCTGCTTTGCTAACTCAAAAATACCTTTGCATCCAAAGAACTTTAGAAATTGTTCTGCTAAAGCTTGAGTTCCCCAATGAGTTTGTGCATGTAATCTTTTTAATATGTTCCTGGCATAAGCCTTTGGAATCAATTCCCGTCCGTCAGTCAATTTCCATTTCCCATTTATTAAACTTCCCCCTATTTTCTTGAAATCCTCAATCTCCTTTTCTGTGGGATGTGGAGAAACTTCTCCAAGATTTTCTGTTCTGCTTTCCGGGGTGTCCAGGGTTAGGAGAGCTGCTTTTCTAGCTTCCTGATCAGCCAGATTATTCCCACGTATTCTAAACTGCAGTCCAGCTTGGTGACTCTTCACATATACCACTGCAATAGCTTTTGGTTCCCTTACTGCCTTGAGAATTTGCCTTATTAAATCCTCATGTATTAAACCTTTTCCCCTAGTGTTCACTAGTCCTCTCTCCTCCCAGATTTTCCCAAAAGTATGCACTACCCCAAAGGCATACTTCGAGTCAGTAAAGATAGTCCCTATTTTTCCTTTAAGTCCTTTGAGAGCTTGCAATACAGCATACAATTCACATGCCTGAGCTGACCACGAAGTGCCCAAGGGGCCTGATTTTATTACTTCCCCAGTTTTTCCATCTATAATTGCATATCCTGATTTTCTTTTTCCTTCTATAACCCTGGCTGACCCATCTACGAACCATTTTTCCCCTTCTTCGAGCTCCTCGTCCTCCAGATCTTCTCTAACTTTTGTCTGTAATTCTACTAGGTCTATACAATTGTGTATAGGCTCAGATGAAGCTTCCCCAAACAGGAACCCAGCAGGATTACTTGCTTGTGTTGTTCTTAATTCTAATTCTGGAGCATGAAGGAGAATGGCCTCATACTTCAACAGTCTTGCATCCGTGAGCCATTTCTCAGCTTTTTGTTGCAAAATTGTTCTTACATTATGTGGAGTATAAACTGTGATGGGAGCCCCAAAAGTAATCTTTTTGGCTTCTTCTACCAATAAGGCAACCGCTACTATTGCCTGTAAACATGTAGGCCACCCCCTGCTTACAGGGTCCAATAGCTTGGAAAGGTAACCTACAGGCTTTCTATCTCCAGCCCATTCTTGTGTCAACACCCCATGTGCTGTGTGGTTCCCTACATTTACAAATAATTGGAATTTCTTATTTATATCAGGGAGGTTTAATACTGGGGCAGTTACCAAAGCACCCTTTAATTGCTCTAATTCCTTATCATCCTGTTCTGTCCATTTTATCTTTTCTGCAGTTAATTTTTCATACAAGAATTTAGCTTTTTCACTATATCCTTCTATCCACTGTCTACAATAACCTAACAGCCCCAATAGCTGATGTACTTGTCTTTTGGTTTTAGGAGGGGGCAGTTCTACAATCCCAGCTATCCTTGCAGGATCCAATTTCTTTTTCCCTTTTACTAACCAATGCCCTAAGTATTTCACCCCAGATTCTGTGAACTGTAACTTTTGTTTTGCTACCTTCAATCCCTTTTCCCCTAAAAAGTTTAATAAGTCAATAGTGCATTCCCTTACACTTTCCTCTGTTTCACCAGCCACCAATAGATCATCTACATATTGTAAGATCTTGGTCCCTTTCCTAGGGGAGAACTGACTTAGCAACTGTTCTAACGCTTGTCCAAATAAATTTGGGGAGTCCACGAATCCTTGGGGAAGTGAGGCCCACCTTAACTGTTGTTTCCTGTTAGTATCTGGATCCTCCCATTGAAATGCAAAAAAATCCCTGCTGCCTTCAGCTAAAGGGCAGGTCCAAAATGCATCTTTTAAGTCTATAACACTGTACCAAGTATCCTTCGGGGAGATCCTATTCAGAAGGGTGTAGGGGTTAGCCACCACAGGGAACCGAGTTCTTGTCCTTTCATTTATGGCTCTTAAATCTTGCACTAACCTATAATTCCCATCTCCCTTTTTAACAGCCAGTATTGGGGTATTGTGTCTGGACATACACGGCTCCAATATGCCCTTTTTGATCAAATCCTCTATTATAGGTTTCAGTCCCCGCCTCCCTTCTAAAGGGATTGGGTACTGCCTGATCCTTATGGGATCCTCAGGCTTCTCAATCTCAATTGATATAGGTTCCATAGCCAATTTCCCGGCTTCCTTCCCTGTATGCCATACCTTGGGGTTAATTTTGTCCTCATCTTCACAGGTTAGTTTGTATATGCTAACCATAATCTGTGAATTCCTTACGATGAGGTTAATACCCAGTGCAACAATCAAATCCCTACCCAGCAGGTTGTAATCAGCCTCTTCTACTAACAACATATCTCCCAAACAAATTTTATTCTCCGATTCTATTTCCACATTTTTAACTATGGGTACCTTAAACGGCTCCCCTTTAGCTCCTATAACCACCATAGAATCTTTGGTTATTTGGCATCCTGGGGGCAACTGTTTGAATGTACTTTTCTCAGCCCCTGAATCTACCAAAAAATCCATTTTTGTTCCTTGGGGTCCTATTTTTAATGTTATCAAGGGCTCTCCTGATGTTATGGACCCCAAAAGATAGAGCCCCTGACTTCCCTAGTCCTCCCGAAACATCTTCTCATCCCTTATCTTCTTCGGACAATCCCTTTTCATATGTCCCTTCTTTTTACAATAGAAACATTCCATTCCCTCCACCCAATTCCCTGAAGTCCCTTTTTGTGGACGCGTGGCTCCCTTCGGAGGTGCTTTCCTTAAGGGTTTCTCCGAAGCTTGTGGGCGTTCCTGTTTCTGGGCTTCCCTTACAGAAGCCACTAACACCCTAGCCTGTATTTTCTGTTTTTCCTCATCCCTTCTCATATAAACTTTTTGGGCTTCCCGCAGTAACTCCTGCAATCCCTTCTCCTGCCACCCCTCAATCTTTTCCAGCTTTTTCCTGATGTCCTCCCATGATTTTGCTACAAACTGGGTTTTCAATAATACCTCCCCCACGGGAGAATCAGGGTCGGTCCCAGAGTATATCTGGAGGCTTTTTCTCAATCTTTCTAACCATTCAGTGGGAGTCTCATCTTTCCCTTGACATTCCCCAAAGACCTTGCTCAGATTTTGTCCCCGGGGTACGGCCTCTCTGATTCCCTGTATGATGATGTTCCTCATATCAATCATACTTCTCCTACCCTCCTCGGTCTGAGCATTCCATCGGGGATCTTGGCTTGGCCATTTCTGATCTCCAGGAGTGCTCTGAGGGTTCCTCCGTTCCCATTCCCTTATCCCCGCTTGTCTGATCATTTCTCTTTCCTCCGTATTGAACAAGGACCTGAGAATAGCTGTGAGATCTTCATACGAATAGATGCTAGTTCCCAAAAACTCGTCTAGCCTTTCGGACACCCCCAAAGGGTCATCCATAAGCTTCCCCATCTCCTTTTTAAAGGCTCTTACATCACTGGTATTAATCGGGACGTTTACGTACCCGATAATTCCTGGAGCAGTGGGAATTTCCCTTAAGGGGAAAAGATTTGCTTTTTCACCCTCCCCTTCACTCTCCACCTCATTCATTCTCTTTAGCTGTCTCCTAGTCCTCCTAGCGGGAGGTGAGTGTTTTGCTTCTGCCCAACTCTGCTGTGTGTTTGCAGGAGAATTAAAGAAAGCCGCCAGATCTAAATCAGGCAGCAGGTCATCCCGTGTTGGTGCAGAGGTGTTTGTACTTAGTGTCCTCCCTCCCAGTGGCTGAGTGGCTTGTACAGGTTCTAGCGGGGGATGGAGCCCGACCGGTGGGACCGGGGCCACTGTCTGTGACTCCAACGGAGGGGCAGATGGAAGAGACGGGGGTATAGGGACCCTTCGTCCCAGAGGGGGTCCCAATCTCCCCGGGTTTTGTGGATCGTTTTGCTCTGGGAGGGGAGGGGGTGAGGGTACAATGTAAGGTGGAGGTAAGTTGTCTAAGGGCTCCCACTTATCCCCGGAAACATCGGCAGGGTCCTTTATCCTTATGGGTAATAATTTTGCATCAATTTTACCCCAGACCCCAGCATATTCCCGTTCTTCCGTAGTTCCCTTTTCTCTGACATAATGTACCAGTGCCTTACATATCCATTCCTCAAATGTTCCAAACACGGGCCAAATTACGTGATCCCGTATTTCTACCCCACCCCATACTTCTATGCAATAATGCACCATCTGTTTCTTGGATTTTCTTTCCCTTATGGGGCATTCTTCCCAATGTTCTAACATCCACCCCAGCGGGCTCTCAACTGGGATTTCGGGGATTCCTTTACCGGTTCCCCGCTTTGTCTTCCTAAGATTCCTTTTACTAGCTTTGCTTTTTGTCTGTCCCATGGTGTGGGTTTACCAGATACTTGCCCTTTGTGGGTGATCGCTCCCCCCCCGGGTTTTCTCTGGTGTGTGCGAGCTCTCTCTTCTCCTTACTTCCTCCCCGGACCGTCCCTGGTCCAAAGCTGAAAGGTTTACCAGTCCCCGGAACTCTTGTAAGGACGTAACCTTCCCTTTCAGCCTTCCTGTGACCGACCCCCCCTTTCCGAAAACTCCCCGAGTTTTCAGGGCTTAACGTGTGAGGTGCGTTCTACCCCCGAAACTTTCGCTTCCCCCGCAACCGACCACGCCCCTTGCGGGACAATGGAACTGCGATTTTGGGGTCCCACTCGCTTCGTGATAAAATCACGTCTCACTCACACGCTCGGTCACTCCCCACTCAACCACGCAATACTTACGATCCTTTTCCTGCGTGGATTCTTCGTGCACGTAGATTTTTATGAGTAGATTTCTTCGCCGCGGCTCCGGAGGTTCTGCTTCCAAAGAAAAACCTCCCCGAGTTCCCCGAGAGCTCTGACCTCGCCTATCTCCCTTTTAAATGTGGCTTTTGCTGTTTTTGTTCGTCGTGTGGTTGATCGGTTCCACCCGGCTACCCCAGCTCCGCCAGGCCGCTGAATTCAGCAGGGCGCCTCCTGGTCAGAGACGGGGGTCCCTCGGGGGTCCCGGTATCACTCCAATCACGTCGGGGTCACCAGAATTGTTATAAATAAAATCGATCAAATTTAAAGTATCAAAATTTAGAATTTTATTATGAGACAAAATATCAGTCTCGGAAAGCCACAATTTAAAAGGACAGCCCCGAGCCCGGGATCGGTGCCGGGTGAACACGGATATCAAGCTCTGCCAGCCTGGTATCCCCCCCAGTTCACAATTTCTGGTCTCCAGCCACCCTTTTTTATACACAAGATCGCGGAGTGAAGTCCGAAATTCTGACGTTATCCTCTCCGAGGTGTCTTCATTAATTATTCAAGTCCTGGTATCGGAAGTCTGAATAGACCGGTAGGGTGGAACAATGCAGCTGATGGCTGAGCCCCGGGTGTGTCGTGTATATGTTAATTTCGGCGGAGACGAGTAGAGATATCCATCTGAAGTGATTATCTTGGTCTCCGGACTTGTATCTTCTTCTTCCGTGGTTTTTTGTTTCTTTTCAGGGATTCCCCGCAGCAATAGTTTCAAGGCCCCCTCTCTGGTAATTCCAATCATACTTTCCTCGTGTCCCTCCTGTGCTTCCCAAGCTAGGAAATTTTCTAATTTTGGTTTCTACATTTTACCTTTACTTATGTTCATTTGAGCACATCTTTGACATTCATATTTTATACAGTTCAACATTTACCTTTTATAATTTGATAACACGAATTAACTTTAGCACATATATTACACATATGAATGACCCCAGCACGTCCCATCCCCGCTCTCTATTAAAATGAGGCTATCAGTCCTTCACGCGAGTGCAATCCTTCTCTTGAATTGGGTCAGTGGTCTTGAATTGGGTCAGTGGTCTCAAAGGATGACTCAGGAGAGTCTTCATCAGGTCTCTGTGACCCTCTGGCACGGTCCAAGGTCCCCTGCTTTGTGATTGATTGATTGATACCAAGTCCAGTCCAGGTGCTGGCCATTGTTCTTACCGGTTTCAATCTGTTCTTATGATGGTCCCCTTACTCCACTTTTTCTATAAACAAGCTCATAATATAACAGTTAGCTCTAGCTTGGCCATCTAATAATCATTAACCTACCATTTCCTAATCTAACTTACATCTTGATCAATATAAATTGCTTCTAACCCTCAGCTAAAATCTGAACTCTTTAAAATCATGTTTCAGCGTCCAAGGCCTGGCTGTAGGGGACTTCATGCCCGGATGGGATGGGATGGGGCAATGTAATGTGGGGATTACAGGGTGGGGGTGGTGTGAAAGTTGGGAGGGATAGGGATTGCAATATGGGCATGGGGTGGGTTGGGCTTTTGGTATAGTGGAGTAGGGGAAGGGAAGGCAAGAGGCAGTTTTGGGCAGGTGCTGGTGCTTTTAGGAATTGTGTAGCAAGGCTGAGGTGGAGTGGTTGTGAGTTTGGGAGGGTAAGGGCAGGTGTTTCAAGGAAAGGAAAAGAAAAGGAAAAGGAGAAAAGGGAAAAGGAAAAAGGAAAAGGCAGAGCTGACTCTCAGCTTTCTGCTGTCTTCCACAGGAATTGTGTGTGGAAAGCAGCCTGAGAGCAGGCTTGATGTGCCAGGGGCGGGCAATTGAGAGCCCTTTTCTCCCCTGTGGCCTGAGGCTCTGGCCCTTGATCTTTGCAAGCACCCTAGAGCTGCCTGCCAAGGGGCCTTTTTCACTGGCATGAGAGGAATCCTGCTCCAGAGCTGTCCTCAAGCTGCTTATGCATCAGATGTGCCTGAGGAATGGTCATTGCTTGCAGTCTCAGGTGCTGTGTGTGAGTACAGCTGAAAGCACTGAAGGAGGCAGCAGCTCTGCTGGGGACAGAGTTGTCTTTTTCTTGGTGGGGGTTTGGTTTGGTCTTGTTATCATTTGTTATTTTTTTAACTTTCCCTGTCGGCTCTGGGCAGAGCTCTGTAACTCTATGTGACAGTTGCCTGTGGCACTGTGGAGGTGGCCAGGGGGACCTTCCCCGAGCTGTGTGCACAGGAATGCACATCAGCCCAGGCCGGGGGTGCTCAGTGCCCAGTCAGTTTTGCTGTCTGGGTGTGGCTCTGGACGCTTCCCTTGGAGCGTCTCCAGGCAGGGAACGTTGGAGCTGTCACCACCGTGGTGTCACAGAGAGGGGAACGCTGGGGCTGTCCCGCTCCTGCCCCGGCCCCAAGAGCTCTGCCAGCACCTGGAGGAGACACAAAGGCTGAGCCCAAGGGTGAGAACTGCAGAAGGGGCTGAGCTGGGAGGGAGGCAGCGGGATCATGGGGTCCAGGCCCTGGCCCTGCACAGACAGCCCAAGAGTGGCAGCCTGGGCATTCCCGGGAGCGGTGTCCAAAAGCTCCTGGAGCTGTGGCAGCCTTGGAGCTGTGACCATTCCCTGGGGAGCCTGGTGAGTGGTCACGGCCCCCTGGGATGCTGCTTGGGGACAGGGTGAGCTGGGATGTGGTGATGGACTTGTTCCCTGGGAGGGCGGTGGGGCCCTTGCACAGAGTAGGCAGAAAAGCTGTGGCAGCCTGGAATGGCTGGAAGTGTCCAGAGCCTGTTTGGAAGGAACTTCCTGCCCAGTAGGCGTGGGATGGGATGGTGTGGGATGGCACAGGATGGGATTGATGGGATCCATGGTATGGGGTGGGATGGGTCTCTACATAATTAATTTAATATAAACATAAAGACACATATCAATAAGAAAAAACAATAAAATTAAATGAATAATTAGAAATATAATATTAATTAATAACAATGATAAGTAAGTTAATAAAGAAATAATATTTTATCTTTTAATTTAAAAATTATTCCCCTGCCTTTGAGGCTCCTACAACAATATTATTATATTATATTATTATAATGAATATAATAGAAATACAATAACTAATGTAATATAAAAATAAAGACACCTATAAATCGGAAAAAACAATAAAATTAAATTAATAAATAGAAATATAGTATCAATAAATATAACTTGGTAAAAATACTTAAAAATAATGATAATTAATAAAGAAATTATATTTGGTCTTTTAATTTGTAAAATTTAACCCTGCCTTTGAGGCTATAATAATAATAGTAATAATAATAATGATAATTAGGATAATAATGATAATAATAATAATAATAATATGTTATAGGAGTCTCAAAGGCAGGGAAATATTTTTTAAATAAGAAGATCAAATATTATTTACTCATTTATTCATTTATTTGATATTATCATTCTTCATTTTTATTATATGTACTGTCATAATATTTATCTTTATTAATTCTATTTTATTGTTTTATTCTTTATTTGTGTATTATAGCATAGCATAGCATATTAATTATTATATTTATATTCATTATAATAATATACTTATAATTAATAATCTATTATTATTATCATTATTATCATTATCAATAAAATAGAAATATAATAATAAATGTAGTATAATAATAAAGAAACAAATAAATAAGAAAACAATCTAATTAAATTAATAAATATCAATGTTACAACAGTAAAAATAATTTCATAAAATTAAATAATAATAATTAACAAATGAATAAATAATATTTTATCTTTCATTTTAAAACTATTACCCTGCCTTTGAAGCTCTTTTAACGTTATTATTATATTATTGTAATGAATGTAATATGAATAATAAATGTAGTATCATTATTAAGGAGCAAATAAATAAGAAAACAAAATTAAAATAATAAGCTTAAAAACAATAACAATAAGTATTATTTATTAAAATAATAATAATAATATTAAATAAATGAATAAATAAAAATAATCTTTAATCTTTTAATTTTAAAATATTACCCTGCCTTTGAGGCTCTTATAAAAAATTTTTATATTATTATAATGATTAGAATGTAAATAATATAATAAATGTAATACAACAATAAATAAACAAATTAATAAGAAAACCATAAAATTAAATCAATTAATGTAACTATTAGAACAGTAAATATATTTTAATAAAATTAAATATTAATATATTATGTAGAGGAATTTTTAGAAGAGCGAGGCCACAATCTTGTGATGGGAGGTTTGAACAATCCTTGCTATCAGGGTATGGTATAAGGCCTTATATTGATCTTATGCTGCTTTTGCGCTGTGGGAATTATCAAGAAAGTAGCAAATATAACAGCTTATAGGTCTTTCTCATGGGTGCTTTCTCACGGATACTGGAAGTCATGTTACAACTTGCTGTCCTTTCTCATGGATGCTGAAGAGAAATGCTGATCACAGGACAGAACAAAAACTGACCATGCAGCCAAGAGACGTGGACCAATGGACAGTCATTTAGAGTGTCGGAACATAAGTTTTTAACCAATCAGCTACTGTTTAGCAGTGCCTGCTTTAGCCTCTAATCACGTAAATATTGGCTTTTTAGAAAAATAAAGTGAGATCAAACCTAATCACATTGATATCTGTTTGATACTCGGCTCCTTTCTTGCTACAAAATGGTGACCGCTGACGTGATGGAGAATCGGCATCGAAGCTTCAAAACTCCAGACGACAGGGACGGGAGCTGCGAGAAAGGAGACACAGAAGTGGCCTCACAGAGGAAAAGTGGGAGCTGGATTCTGAGAGCGCACCTCAGACTTCTGCAAGTTAAGAACTGTGAGCATGGAACTTGAGGCTGCATTTAACTGCTGGAAAGTATTCTCTCTAAGAGAGGGAAAGCAGCAGAAGCAAAGGACCTTCACGCTTTAGTGAAGTGGGCACGGGCAATTACAAGAATTCTCATTGCTGTTCAGCCCTGCAGCATGGCAAGATGTGGGGGAATGTCTGTAGCAGATGGTTGTAGCTGGTGGAAAAGCTGGGAAGGAAGCTCAAACTTATAGGAGCACTTGGAAGTCAGTGACTGAAACACTGAGTGAAATGAAAGCAGAGCAGGAGGTAGCAATGACTGCTTCACAGTCATTGAGCCCAGAAACCTCCATGGGTGCCGAGAAGAAAAAACGTGGACAACTTGCAACTCTTTGGTGCTGGCTGCATGCTGCCTATGAGGGGAATGGCTGCAGTGCCGAGCCGTTCAGCTGTCGATGTGCAACACTGTGTAGAAGAAAAGGAGGAAGTGTCTGCACCAATGCAGGCAGAGACTGAGCAAAATGCAGAATTAACTACTGACAGTTTTTCTCCAGAGACACAGAAAAACAGGGAGAAGTGAGCTGTGAGTCTTGAAAAATTTATCCCTTGCTGCCATCCAGTGGACCCAGCAGTTCAAGTTAGTCACCAAGTGAATCACTCTCACAAACTCCAGCTGCCTCACGTCAGCCTGAAGAAAGATCAGCAAAAGCTATGATGAAAGAAGTTTTAGAAAAATTAAAAGACCTTACTATGGAGTGACAAAGACAAGACAAACATCAAGAAAATCCTATAGCTCCTTCTTGGCCAACCTGCACACAGCAATGTTAAAATGTAATGGAATTAAAATGCTTGGATCTAGAAATCTGACCTCAACCATATGCACCGCAATAAAATTCTATGCAAATAAAACAAAATTCCCCCTCTCGGTGGTCAGGAGTCATTTGTGATGCTGTACTTGAAGGAGAATGGGAAGCTGCTGCAGCAATCATTTGTCCAGTTGTAACTGACCATGCAAGTCAATTAGCTGAATGGAGACCACATGATTGGAAGATTCTGCAACAAGCGAAGCAAACTGTCAATCAGCATGGATTGAAATCGGAAGCTGCAAAATCAGTTCTGTCATGGATCTTCACAGCAGATGTCATGGCCTCTGTGGACTGTCAGAATTTAGCAAGATTGTTGTTGACTCCATCTGAATTTTTAATGTGGGAAAGTGAATGGTAACAAAAGGCACAAATAGAGGCCAACAAACAGTGGCCTCAAGGTCATGTGTTATATGGAATTACTGCAGACATGATCACAGGCAAAGGAAATTATTCATCTACAGCAACTCAACTATCATATCCTTTAGCTCGGCATCATTTGGCAGCTCAACTTGCTCAAGATGCTTTGTTTAGTATACCACAAGATAAAAAACTTCTGATTCTTCTAACGTGAAATAGGGAGTCAATGAAAATTATTCTCATTTTTTCAATCATCTGTGGGAAGCAATTAAAGATAATTCAGATTTACCAACCGAGATGAAGGATCATCTCTTTTGAGTGCTTACATTTGACAATGCCAACAGCAAAACAAAGTCCATTTTAGTAAATTTACCACAAGGATCACCTGTTCAAATGCTCTTGTGTGTCAGCAGAGCAGAACAGCAATCACAGACTGCTATGGTAGCAGAAGCAGTGAAAGAAGCAGTGGGATTGCAGAGCAAATTAATAGCAGCTGCTTTTAAAGCAGAATGACATTTAACAACTGTTCATTCCAAGAAGCGACAAAAAGAAATTATATGCTATCGATGTGGACAGTCAGGACATTAAGGACAATTTGTACTCAAACTGTCTGGTGTGACAGATGTCAAATTGACAATCATGCTACAACAGCCTGTCGGAAATCGGGAAACGGATTCAAGAGCACGAAGGGAGGCCGCGCAAAGACAACAGTAGCCCCCGCTTGGGATTTTTACACCAACAACTGCCAGCAACCTGAGAGCCTCGGAGTGGATGTGGAAACAACAGTAGATGTCACCTTAACTAATACTGCAGTCCAGAAAATTCCATCAAATGCTAAAGGCCCTTTATCTAGTCAAGGCAATATTCTTGGAGGAATCTTAGGAAGTTCATCAGCTGGGATAAAAGGACTCATTGTAATTCCAGGTGTCATTGACTGCGATTTTGAGGGACAAATCTGTATCATGGCTTATACTTTGAATCCACCAATGTTTGTACCCAAGGGAAGCAAGACAGCTCAAATAATTGCACTTTTTAACAATCAACCACACTGTACCAGTCAAAAATATGAAAAAGACTTTTGGAAAAACCAGCAAGGAACTGGAGGATTTGGTTCCACAGGACCAGCAGTTTGTTTTACACAGTCAATGTCACAGAGACCCATACAGACTCTTACCATCACATGTATGGGAAACACAAAGAAAATTACAGCAACGCTTGACACGGGAGAGATGTAACCATTCTAAGTAAGCAGAAATGGCCTGCTGAATGGCCAGTCCAAACACCACCAGGACAGGTGTTAGGTGTGGGTGGTGCAACTGCTCCTCAACTCAGTGTGCATCCAGTGACTTTTTGTTTTTCTGAAGGACAGACAGTGGTTTTGCAACCTTATGTGATGCCTTTGCCAGGAGATTTAGAAGGATTGATTGGACGAGATGTATTGTCACAAATTGGAGTTGTTATCACAACCGCACCATTGCAACCTTTTTAGAACAGGCCACTGAAGAGCAGCCTCCAACTCCACCCCTGAAATGGCTCGCAGATAAACCAGTTGGGGTGGATCAGTGGCCAATGACAACTGAGAGGCTGCCAATTGCACAGCAATTAGTAACAGAACAATTAGCTGCTGGACACATAAAACCATCAGTCAGCCCATGGAACACACCCATTTTTGTAATTCTCAAAAAGTCAGGAAAGTGGAGACTGTTGCATGACTTATGACAAGTCAATTCACAGATGCAAGCAATAGGAGCTTTGCAACCAGGTTTACTATCTCCAGTCATGTTACCACAAAAATGGCCTTTGCTAATTATTGATTTAAAGGATTGTTTTTTCACTAAGAGATGTCAGATGCTCGTTGTATGTCTGAATTGGTTTCCAAATTAACGAAACCATTACCATGGGACCCACAAGAATCGGACCTTTTAGGGTCTCAGCCTATTGGCAATTCATCAAAAAATTGGATGTTTTGGATTTGGTGGGTCTACATTTGCAGGTGTTCAATTTGTCAATTCACATAAATGGTCAAGATGGACAAATGTGACCTCCATGTAACCATGGTACACACTCAAAGGCACAAATAGCTATTGTGGAAGTAACACTACCTCCAAATTACCTCAGGGTTTTGGATGCCTTGGAATGGAAACTATCAAAGGTCAGATGAGTCTTTGGAACAATGGCACTCCCAAAGCTCTTCCTCCAAATGTGTTTTTAATTTGTGGAGACCGTGCTTGGCAGGAAATTCCCTCGAATATGTTTGGAGGCCCATGTTACTTACTGAAACTAACTCTGTTAGCCCCTTCTATGAGACAGTAGCTAAATATGACCATGACCGATCATTTGCAAAGGAAGAAGGGGTCATTAGGCTTGACACCTAATGTAATGATGAAGTTAAATTGATGAGTGTTAAAGCTAGAACCCTTTTAGCCACATTTACACCAGGTGCAGCTGCTGGAAATGCTTTGAAGAATTTAGCACGCTTAGCTTGTTGGGCTGAAAAACAAGCAAATGCAACTACTATGGTAATAGAAGAATTGTTAATGGATCAAAATAGCTTAAGGCATGCAATTTTACAAAATAGAGCTGCCATTGATTTTTTGTTGTTGGCACAAGGACATGGATGTGAGGATTTTGAAGGAATGTGTTGTATGAATTTGAGTGATCACAGTGAATCCATTCATAAAAAATTGCAATATTTACGACAGCAGGTTCGGAGTATCCAACAAGAGCAAGGCCTGTTAGATAGCTGGTTGACCAACTGGTTTGGCAACATTCCAAGTTGGTTGAAAGAACTAATTAAAGAAGGCCTGAGATTTTGTGGATATTTGTTAATATTTGTTCTTGCTGGATGCCTGGCACTATGTTGAGGTTTAAGTCTCCTGTAGAATTTTTGCCCCCTCCCAAGTTGCTAGGAGACTAAGTGCTGAGTGCTTAACCTGGACAAAAGAACTGATAACTTAGTTTTGGGGGAGGGAAAAAAGCTCCCGGAGAGAGCGGAGGGTGGGGGGATCTCGCGGTTTTTTTTTTTTCTTCTTCCGGGGGGAGCACCGATCGGGCCACGGCTGGCTGCCGGAGTCCACGGTTAACGAAGGAGTCTGGTCCTGGGAATTCTATCATCTGTTGGAGTGCCCAGGAATTCGGAGTTTCTTCGCTGTCCTGCTGGATTTTGGGTGAGACCGGGTCCCGCCGCTGCGGCTTCTCCGGCACTGCCACCTCTGCCTGCCAGGACACCCCCTGCCTGCAGAGGACAGTCCACCGCGCCCGGCTTCCAGCCATCAGCGCCGGAGCCTCCACCGTTTGCCCTCGGGGTTCTTGGTTCTGTTCTACTATTGTTATAATTGCTGTTGTTTTTTGTCTGTTCTGTTATATTTACTAGTAAAGGACTGTTATTCCTTTTCCCCATAGCTCTGACTGAAAAGTTTTATTCTTAATCTTCCGAATTATAATAACACGGAGGGAAGGATTCAAATTCCTCATTTCCTAGAGAGGCCTGCCTCTCCATAGCAGACACCTGTCTTTTCAAAACCAAGACAAAATCTTTGCCCAACGTGGGGCATTGAGAGAAAAAGGAATAACAGTTCTTAAGTGCCTACATTGCTGTGCACTGGATATCATGTGGTCTGGCTTAACCTGGTTTGGGTGGCATGTGGGTGTGGCCGTATTTCTCCCATTTGCAGGCCCTTTTCTAAACATGGGCCCTGTAACTAAGGTTACTGTGGCTGTCATCCATTTTGCTATATGGGTTAACGAAGTGAGGAAATCGTGGATTTTTAATTTCCTCTGGAAGACAGGCACATGGATTCAGGGCTATCATACACTAACGGTGTGTTTCTGGAGTTACTTTAACAACGGTACCTACTGTGAAGAAATGACACCGGGGGAAATTTTTTCACAACCCTTCACCCAGGTCTTTGGGCCTGCCCCACCAGTCTTTGAAGGGTTCAAATCTCTGAATGTTAATGACATCATACAGTGGCTGGTGTTGCTGGTATGCCTGTTCTGTTTAGCATTTAGAGATAAGGGGAGACTGACCTGGATAACCACACTGATACCTACCCTAGAGAATAAGGATACTGCCCCACAGCCTGAGCCCGTCCCACAGCCTGACCCTGCCCCACAGCCTGACCCTGCCCCACAGCCTGAGCCCGTCCCACAGCCTGACCTTGCCCCACAGCCTGACCCTGCCCCACAGCCTGAGCCCGTCCCACAGCCTGACCCTGCCCCACAGCCTGCCTCAGGAATAAACCACCCAGATTTGGTGAAGGAGATAGGTGAGATGCTGAGGGAGTACCTTTCCCCTGTAGTAGCCTCATTAGCCCCAGCTGGTGGGAAACCCTCCCCCTGCCCCGACAAAGGAGAGTCTGATGGTGCAGCAGCAGAACCCACAGACGTTACAACCGTCCAGGTTCCAGCTGAACCACAGGGGCAGCCACAGCCAGCAGCAGTGGCCCCTGTGGAAACAAAGAAGTATAAGGTGAAATCAGAGCACCCAGGCAACAAGGATAAGAAAGGAGGGCCCTCACAACCTGGGGAGGAGTCAGAGGTTGAGATCATCACTGAGTCCCTGACATATGAAAGTCTCTGTAATCTGCAAAAAGATCTTGCACAGCGGGGATGTGAGGCTTATACAGCCTGGTTACTTCGGGTCTGGGACCTTATAGGTACAGGCGTGCAACTAGATAGTAGTGAGGCAAGGAATTTGGGACCCTTGACCCAGGACTCAGGTGTGAATCAGGTATTCGTAAGGGAGCCAGGGCCCCTTTCCCTTTGGGAGCGGCTTTTAATGAGTGTACGGGAGAGGTTTGTCCACAGAGACAGAATGCAGAAGCACCATCATAGAATGCGCTGGAAGACCCTTGAGGAAGGGATCTAACAGCTGAGAGAAGGGGCAGTATTGGAGGTACTCTTTGGGAGGGGTGGACAGCATGATAATGACCCTGACAAAGTCAGGTGCACAGGGCAAATGCTGTGGAATCTGGCAACTCTAGGACCATCTCAATACGCCACATACATTGCAACAATTCATCCTGATAACAACCGAGAGACAGTGGGTTCTGTAGCCAACAAGCTTAGAAATTATGAGAGTATCATCAGTGGCCCAATGCAGGCTCAGGTCTCTGCTGTGGCTAAGGAACTCAGGGAGAGGATGGAGGAGGTGACAGAGGAGATAAGGGAGGTGAGGGAGGAGATGAGGAGGAACAGTTCCCATGTGACACCGGTGCGAGTTACAGGCCCCAGAGTCAGAGGTCAGCAGCCTCCAGCTAGAGAGAGAGGGTACACCCCACGAGCTGACCTGTGGTACTTTCTGCGTGACCATGGGGAAGACATGGGAAGGTGGGATGGGAAACCCACTTCTGCCCTGGCAGCACGGGTGCGTGAGCTCAAGGAGAGAAACACTAACCGAGGGGGCTCCACTAAGATGAAGGTAGCCTCAACATCGCATGACCAGGCTGCCAGGTATTATAGAAGTGAGGATGATATGTCAGATCCCCGTGAAGGAACCTCTACCATGTATGCTCAGGAGGGGAATAATGACCGGTGCTAGAGGGGCCCTGCCTCTAGCCAGGGAGAGGCACGGGAAAACCGGGTCTATTGGACGGTGTGGATCCGATGGCCTGGCACATCAGAGCCACAGAAATATGAAGCTTTAGTTGATACTGGTTCTCAGTGTACCCTGATACCATCGGAATATGTGGGGACAGAACCTATTTCCATTGCCGGGGTGACGGGGGGATCACAGGAACTGACTCTGTTGGAAGCCGAGGTGAGCCTGACCGGGAAGGAGTGGCAGAAACATCCAATTGTGACTGGCTCAGGGGCCCCGTGTATTTTGGGCATAGACTTCCTCTGGAATGGTTATTACAAAGACTCTAAGGGATTCAGGTGGGCTTTTGGAATAGCAGCTGTGGAGGCAGAGGGCATTAAGAAATTGAATAGCTTGCCTGGACTGTCGGAGAACCCATCTGCAGTAGGACTTCTAAAGGTAGAAGAGCAACGAGTTCCAGTTGTCACCTCGACGGTGCACCGCCGACAGTATCGGACAAATCGAGATGCCGTGATCCCCATCCACAAGATGATTCGGGAGCTGGAGAGCCAAGGGGTGGTCAGCAAAACCCACTCACCCTTCAACAGCCCCATCTGGCCTGTGCGCAAGTCTGACGGAGAATGGAGATTGACTGTGGACTACCGTGCCTTGAACGAAGTGACTCCACCATTGAGCACTGCTGTGCCGGACATGCTGGAACTCCAGTACGAGCTGGAGTCCAAGGCAGCAAAATGGTACGCCACAATTGACACTGCTAATGCCTTTTTCTCCATTCCTCTGGCTGCAGAATGCAGGCCTCAGTTTGCTTTCACCTGGAGGGGCGTGCAGTACACCTGGAACCGACTGCCCCAGGGGTGGAAACACAGCCCCACCATCTGCCATGGACTGATCCAGGCTGCACTGGAAAAGGGTGAGGCTCCGGAGCACCTACAGTATATCGATGACATCATTGTGTGGGGGAACACGGCAATGGAAGTGTTTGAGAAAGGAGAGAAGATCATCCAAATTCTCCTGAAAGCTGGTTTTGCCATCAAGCAGAGCAAGGTCAAGGGACCTGCCCGAGAGATCCAGTTCCTGGGAGTAAAGTGGCAAGATGGACGGCGGCAGATTCCCACTGAGGTCATCAATAAGATCACTGCAATGTCCCCACCAATCAGCAAAAAGGAGACACAAGCTTTCCTAGGCGCTATAGGATTCTGGAGGATGCACATTCCTGAGTACAGCCAGATTGTGAGCCCTCTCTACCTGGTCACCCGCAAGAAGAACGATTTCCACTGGGGCCCTGAACAGCAACAAGCCTTTGCCCAGATCAAGCAGGAGATCGCTCATGCAGTAGCCCTTGGCCCAGCGAGGACGGGACCAGAGGTGAAGAACGTGCTCTACTCAGCAGCCGGGAACAATGGCCTGTCCTGGAGCCTTTGGCAGAAGGTGCCTGGGGAGACTCGAGGCCGACCACTGGGATTCTGGAGCCGAAGCTGCAGAGGGTCCGAAGCCAACTACACTCCCACAGAGAAGGAAATCTTGGCCGCCTGTGAAGGAGTTCAAGCTGCCTCAGAGGTGATTGGCACAGAAGCACAACTCCTCCTGGCACCTCAACTACCGGTGCTGGGGTGGATGTTTAAAGGAAAGGTTCCCTCCACCCATCATGCCACCGACACCACATGGAGCAAATGGATTGCCCTCATCACTCAGCGCGCCCGCATTGGAAACCCAAATCGCCCTGGGATTTTGGAGATAATTACAAACTGGCCGGAAGGTGAAAACTTTGGTCTCATGGATGAAGAGGAGCAGGAACAAGTGACACGTGCTGAAGAAGCTCCACCATACAACCAACTGCCAGCAGAAGAAACATGCTATGCTCTTTTCACTGACGGTTCCTGCCGCGTCGTAGGGATGAACCGGAAGTGGAAAGCAGCTGTATGGAGCCCCACACGACAGGTTGCACAAGCCACTGAAGGAGAAGGTGGGTCAAGCCAACTTGCTGAGCTCAAAGCTGTTCAACTGTCCCTGGACATTGCTGAAAGAGAGAAGTGGCCAAAGCCCTACCTCTACACTGATTCGTGGATGGTGGCCAATGCTCTGTGGGGCTGGCTGGACAGGTGGAAAAAGGCCAATTGGCAGCGTAGGGGAAACCCAATCTGGACTGCAGATGAGTGGAAGGACATTGCCACTCGGGTAGAGAAGCTACCTGTCAAAGTCCGCCATGTAGATGCCCATGTCCCCAAGAGTCAGGCTAATGAGGAGCACCAAAACAACGAGCAGGTAGATCAAGCTGCAAAGATAGAGGTGTCAAAGATAGACTTAGATTGGCAACACAAGGGAGAGTTGTTCCTAGCTCGATGGGCCCATGATGCCTCAGGTCACCAGGGTAGAGATGCCACCTATAAGTGGGCACGAGACCGAGGGGTGGATCTAACCATGGACAGTATTTCTCAGGTTATCCATGACTGTGAGACGTGTGTTGCCATCAAGCAGGCCAAGCGGGTGAAGCCCCTGTGGTATGGCGGGCGATGGTCCAAGTATAAGTACGGGGAAGCCTGGCAGGTTGACTACATCACCCTTCCCCAAACCCGCCAAGGCAAGCGCTATGTGCTGACCATGGTGGAAGCCACCACTGGATGGCTGGAGACCTACCCTGTGCCCCATGCTACTGCCCGGAACACCATCCTGGGCCTTGAAAAGCAAATCCTGTGGAGACATGGCACCCCTGAGAGGATTGAGTCTGACAACGGGACTCATTTCAAGAACAGCCTTATAAACACCTGGGCTAGAGAACATGGCATTGAGTGGGTGTACCATATTCCTTATCATGCGCCAGCAGCCGGGAAGGTTGAACGATGCAATGGCCTGCTTAAAACCACTTTGAAGGCACTGGGTGGGGGGACTTTTAAGAACTGGGAGAATAACTTAGCAAAGGCCACCTGGTTAGTGAACACTGGAGGTTCCACCAACCGAGCAGGCCCCGCCCAATCTGAGCCCCTGGGAACAAGAGATGGAGATAAAGTTCCAGTGGTACACATGAGAGGAATGCTGGGAAAAACTGTTTGGATTAATTCTGCCTCCAGCAAAGACAATCCCGCCTCTGGGGTTGTTTTTGCTCAGGGACCTGGCTGCACATGGTGGGTGATGCAAAGGATGGAGAGACCCGCTGCATACCTCAAGGGGACCTTGTTTTTCGGTGAACACTGTGACTATGCCTGTATTTCTATTCACATGTATATATATGTATATTATTTAAAGATTTATATTCAATATAATATGTTGGTGTGGGAAAAAATTCGGGGTGGATAATGTTGGGGTTTAAGTCTCCTGTAGAATTTTTCCCCCCTCCCAAGTTGCTAGGGGACTAAGTGCTGAGTGCTTAACGTGGACAAAAGAACTGATAACTTAGTTTTGGGGGAGGGAAAAAAGCTCCCGGAGAGAGCGGAGGGTGGGGGGATCTCGCGGCTCTTTTCTTCTTCCGGGGGGGAGCACGGATCGGGCCACGGCTGGCTGCTGCAGTCCACGGGTAACAAAGGAGTCTGGTCCTGGGAATTCTATCATCTGTTGGAGTGCCCAGGAATTCGGAGTTTCTTCGCTGTCCTGCTAGATTTTGGGTGAGACCGGGTCCCACCGCTGCGGCTCCTCCGGCACTGCCACCTCTGCCTGCCGAGGACACCCCCTGCCTGCGGAGGACAGTTCACCGCGCCCGGCTTCCAGCCATCAGCGCCGGAGCTTCCACCGTTTGCCCTCGGGGTTCTTGGTTCTGTTCTACTATTGTTATAATTGCTGTTGGTTTTTTGTCTGTCCTGTTATATTTACTAGTAAAGGACTGTTATTCCTTTTCCCCATAGCTCTGACTGAAAAGTTTTATTTTTAATCTTCCAAATTATAATAACACGGAGGGAAGGATTCAAATTCCTCATTTCCTAGAGAGGCCTGCCTCTCCATAGCAGACACCTGTCTTTTCAAAACCAAGACACAGGCATAGCCGATATTTGCATGCCTTAAATTATAAAATATATAAGTCTAATAAAACATGGAATAAAATGGGGGAAAAAATAAAAATAATCCTGGTAGTAAACACATTACCAGAAACCCTGCCTTTTTTTTTACCAAGTTCTTCGGAATAACTGATTCCACCAGTGTCTTGGAGGATTGAATTCCAGGTCTGGACAGGCATGTGTACCATTTGCTTAATATCTTCAGCAATTTTGGAAACAATCTCTCCATTATCATCAATTTCTAAACTACATCCTGATGCATTAAACTTTCTACATAATCCTCCCTCTTCAGCCAATACATAATTTAGGCTCAGCTGTTGCTAGAGGACACGAAAAGAAATGACACTCACATATCCAACTCCAGAACTAAAGAAGGCTA
>NW_026690207.1:108078-158116 GCF_015227805.2 Hirundo rustica
CCGATGACAGACCAAAATTTGCCTTCACGGTACCAACAATAAATAATGCCGAGCCCGCACAGCAGTATCAATGGAAAGTTTTGCGACAGGGCATGTGAAATTTCCTGGTGTTATGCCAATGGTATGTAGCCCTTGCCTTGTCTGGAGTTCGCAAGCAGTTTCCTGATGCTCACGTCTATCATTATATGGACAACATTTTGGTGGCTACGCCCACCCAGGATTAGCTGCTGAGGCTACAGCCTCAGTTGTTGAATGCTCTGCATTCACATGGACTGCAGGTGGCTCCAGAAAAGGTACAACAACAACCTCCCTGGAAATATTTGGGAGTCAAAATTCTGGAACGGACAAACCATCACCAGGAGGTGCAATTTGTGCAATCGGTGAAGACACTGAATGATGCTCAGAAGCTGGTAGGTGTTATCACTTGGTTACATCCTTACTTTGGACTGACCACAGCACAACTGTCTCCCTTGTTTGAATTGTTGAAAGGGGACACTGATTTAAAGTCACCTCGTGAATTAACCCCTGAGGCACGAAAAGTGCTGGAGGAGGTTCAGCAAGCTGTTTCGGCTTGCCAGGTGTACCGCATTGAACCTTCCACTGATGTCACTGTGTTCATCACCACTCCTGATTTACATCCTACAGGTATCATCGGCCAATGGAATGATGATTGGACTGATCCTCTGCACGTCTTGGAATGGGTCTTCCTGCCTCATCAGCCGCATAAGACAGCGACAGCGCTGTTTGAATTGATTGCGTGCTTGATAATCAAGTGCCGGCAACGCTGTTTGCAATTGATGGGTGCAGATCCCTCAAAGATCATACTCCCGGTTCAGAGGAAGGAATTTGATTGGAGCTATGCAAACAGTGTTTTGCTGCAAAGTGCTCTCGAGGGTTTTTCAGGGGAGATCACTTATCATCTGCCTAGCCACAAGCTATTGCAAGTGGCCAAAAATACTCAATTTTCTCTACGACCCAAAAGTAGCCAAGAGCCAGTGCAAGGTCCCACCGTCTTCACTGACGGTTCGGGGAAAACAGGAAAAGCCATTGTTACCTGGCAGGATGGATCTGAGTAGCAGGTTTTGGAAGGCCATGAGGATGGGTCAGCCCAACTGGTTGAACTAAAGGCTGCTGTCATGGCATTTGAGAAATTTTCCCAGGAACCTTTCAATTTGATCACGGACTCTGCCTATGTTGCCGACATCGCACAGCAATTGAGTTGTTCGGTTTTGAAGGAGGTCAGTAACCCTGCCTTGTTTGATTTACTGAAAGCCCTGTGGTGTGCAATTCAGGCCAGAGTTCATCCATACTACGTTCTGCATATACGGAGTCACACTAAATTGCCAGGATTTGTAGTGGGAGGTAATACAAGGGCTGACAAGTTGGCTAACCCAGCGTGGGTAGCCCCTCAGCCTGACGTGCTCGCGCAGGTGTAAGAGTCTGTCTGAAGTTCCCCTCATTTGCCTCACGATCATCATAAGGACCCCGAGGACCCCACTGCCATTCTGGCCTGCTCGAGGTGGATGCTTGCCAATTGTCTGCAGATGCATTTTCCTGTGTCACCACACCACGGTACACTGGCTTTGAGCAGCGTAATGGTAGTTCTGTACCTGAAGATTACATCTGCTTCACGGTCCCTGCTTCATGACAATAGCCTATGAATTTCCCCACCTCTTGGCCAAGGGAACTTTCTGGGGTAACTTTAGTGGTCCCTCACGGAAAATCCTTCATCTGCTTCGCAACCACCGTGACAGACGGAGATCAAAACCCCCCTTCCAAGGACTGAGATTGAGACCCCTATATGAAGCCCCTCTCAAGGACTGAGACATGTGACCCCGACAACCCTAATTCAGGGGATGGGGGCTGACTTAACTGAAGTGAGATGTTTGCCTGGAGGCGTGATCGTTGGACCAAGAAGACAATGGCTCTCACTTACTGCTAAGAACATGGACTACCTGTTCCCCCTTGATGGCTTCAATAGATTTACCTGTTCCCCCCCGTGATTGAGGACTATAATAAAAACCCCAGAGTTAACCAGAGATTTTGAGAGACTCTCCCTTGACGTGACAGGCGGACCCAT
Source organism: Hirundo rustica (assembly GCF_015227805.2). Taxonomy (NCBI): domain Eukaryota; kingdom Metazoa; phylum Chordata; class Aves; order Passeriformes; family Hirundinidae; genus Hirundo; species Hirundo rustica. Next base: position 110,159 of record NW_026690207.1, read on the forward strand.
CGACGGCACCACGAGGACTCCGTCTCCATGTTTGGTAGCTATATCCCCCCTTTCCTCTACCTCTTTCTCTATCCCTTTCTCTCACTCTTACTCCCTCTATCGCATTTGCTATGGTCAATCAATAAAGGGTGCATTTGTTTTAATGCTGAAATCCCCTCTGTGTTGTGTTTTGCACTCTGAGATCAGTAAACGAACCATCACGACCCCCGCTTGTACGAGCGGATCGTGACAGCAGGCCAAGGCATTGCATGGGTTTTTCCACCAAAATGCGCATACGCTGCAGAAGAAGTTCCAACTGACGGCCACTGAAGCTTGTGAAATTGTCGAGTCATGTGACGACTGTCGTGCCCTTGGTGCACCATTGACGGCAGGGGTTCACCCCAGAGGCCTTAAAGCCTTGGAGCTTTGGCAGACCGATGTTACCCAGGTCGCCGAGTTTGGCCGGCTCAAGCATGTGGATGTCACGGTGGACACGTTCTCATCTGCGATGTGGGCTTCTGCTCACACAGGAGAGAAAGCCCGTGATGTCATTGCCCACTGGAGGCAGGCCTTTGCTGTTCTTGGCATACCTTCTGCTGTGAAAACCGACAATGGTCCTGCTTATGCCTCGCAGCAGGTACGGCAGTTCCTACAGTCATGGGGTGTGTCACATAACTTTGGCATCCCTCATTCTCCGACGGGACAGGCGATTGTAGAGCGCAATCACGGTACACTCAAGCATGTTCTTCAGAAGCAGAAACGGGGAATGCAGGGTGAAACCCCACACAGTCGGTTGGCAAAGGCTTTGTACACCATCAATCACCTTACGGTGCCGCAGAACTCAAATAATCCTGTCATTTTGAACCATCATCTCTCGTTGCAGGCTTTGGACAGTGAGCAACAGCCTCGAGCGAAGGTACGGGTCCGAAATTTAGTCACCAAGCAATGGGAAGGACCCTATGACCTAATCGCTATGGGGCGAGGGTATGCGTGTGTGTCCACGGACACTGGGACCCGCTGGCTACCTTCAAAGTGTGTCCGTCCTGACCTGCGACTGCAGAGGCAGAATTCAGCTGACAGGCAAGGTGGAAGCCGTGATCAACTTGAAAGCCACCAAGTGGATGAATCCTCGAGTGATCACTCTGATGATTCCTCCACAGACAGTGATTGAATTTGTATATATTCCCTTTGTAAATTTGTTCATTTTTCTTTTTCTGTTTTTCTTTTCTTGTAAAGTTAAAAGGGTGAGATGTTACCCTGGTTTTTATGAGTTTTTTAAAGCCTTTTGAATTTCATAAATGGAGTCAGATCTTTTTAGTTACTGTAGAATATTAGAGCAGTTTTCTACCTTTCTCCCACACATGTAACATAAACAAATCCTTTGTTTTTCATTCTCTGTCCTTTGTTTGCATATTTCTAACCTGAAAACAATTGTAACTGACAATTGGTCTGGCCACTGAGGCTGAGGGGTGGAAACCCCCAAGAGCCAATCTTCTGCTAGACCTACAAATGTATAAAAAGTAAGAAATAAACAAAGGGGCTCTCTCCGCCTGTCTCAGCTTTGAGCTGGATCAGAAGGACCTCTGCCCTGCGAAAATCTCTTGTCTGCGTGTGACTGCATTGTATGTCTCAGTGACAAGAACTGGCCTTGAGATGGACAAAGTTGGGACTATTCCAAGGCAGGGAGCTTTGGTGGTGGTTTGATCCATGAAATAATTACTTTTTGGAACAAAATGCTTAGTTATGTCAAACACAAACCTTAGAGTGCACGAGCAACCAGTAAGGTTATTCATAGGATGAGAGGAAGATGATGAGCCTTCATCAGAAGAAGACCACCAAAAAGCCAAGAAGACCCCCTAACAACAAGTGGAGCATGAGCTATGTAGTATAGTGATGTAGATTTTAAGAATTGAAAATAGAAGGAGATTTACGGGAAATATTATTGAATATGTATTAGCATACAGTATATAAGTTTAAGTTGGATTACTTTGTTTTGTACGTGAAGTAGGGTGAGAAACCCCCCTCCATACCGTGGTCGATTTTGCTTATGCTTTATCTGAACATTACTTATCTTTAATTAATCACTGCCAATGTTTTTGTATATGCTTGATTATAAAATGCTACTTAAATAAAATTGCATTGCTGCTAAATTCAACTTTGTTGCTTATTAAACTAGACATATAGAGCTTCATTTAGAACAATTTGGTGCTGAAACCCAGGAACTCCAGCCTGGGGAAGGATGGCTAGTCTCGAGAAGAAGCTCCCCAGCAGCTCTTTTAAGGTGGTCCCGAGTTTAGACCAGGCTCTCTTGGAGAAGGAGTTCCAATTACGATAATGCATAAGCAAAGGAAGGCAGCAATAGGAGGCACTAATAAAAGCTCCAGTTGGAATGCCAGCTAAAGGTAAAGGTAAAGGTGCCTTGTGCACAGGAACCGTGTGGGAAAACGGACTGTGTAAGTACCACGGGGTTGGGCAGGTGGACGGCTGTATATTTGTGTGTAGAATATCTAAAATGTGGGTGGTAGCCCAGACCCCTGGAGCGAGTGTGAACCTCCCAGTACCGCGTTTTCGGCTCTCTGTGAGGAGACCAGCTGGGAAAGGAGGGAAGTAAAAAGAGAAAATGAGTGAGGTTCCCTGGGAGGGACTGGCAGGGAGGGTCCTGGCCTGAGAACCCAGGGGAAGGTCCTCGAGGAGAAGGGAGTGATCTGATCGCTGGGCAAGGTGAATAAGGAGGGGAGCAATTGAGTCAAGTTCAATTTTCTTTGAGAAGAAAATAGTTGGTAACTTTAGTACAAGACTAAGAGGGATTGCAAGGGGAAGTGGCTAGAAGGATATAGTCAGGGAAGAGAGATTGGGAGAAAGATTGGAATTAGGTGTGAGGCAAACAGTTGGTAAAAGACAAGATAGTGCAACAGAATAATAAGTGAGAGGATTGAACCACAAAGTGAGTGAGGGAGACCAAGATTCTCCTGGCACCGGGGATTTCTTGGTTTATTGCCGCCAAAAATGAGTCCAAGGAAAGGTAACTCCTTAGATCCAGGAGCTGCGAATTATGAAGAAAATTCACAAGAGCCTGGTATACCTGGGAACTGTGAGGGGGTTCTCAAAAGGGAAGCATCCCTCAGGACAGTCCACTGGGGATGATGTTATGATACTGGGATGAATGGTAATCCCAAAGAGGAAAAAGTAAGCCGAAAATAATTAATTATTGTATGTTTGAATGGACAAAGGAAATGATCCGGAAAGATAACTTACATGGGCCAAAGTGTGGATGGATTGAAGATTGGATTTGCCAGGCTTTGAATTTGTATGTGAATCCAAATGAACCTTTTAACCAGGAAGGAAGCAAATATGCTGCTCTGTGGCTTCCCAGGGGAAAGGGTGAACCCGAAGGCAAGGAAGTGAGGGTTTTCTCTTCTATCCTTTACAAACAATAGGGCAAGCAGCCAAAAAAGACAGACACGAGCACTAGGATCCATTAGATCACCTCCCACGCCCTTACAGGCAACCTAATCAGCCCGTTCAATCCCAAGCCCCCGAGGGTCCTCCTGTAAATGCAAACTCACCCCCTATTCAGGAGGAGCCAGTAGCACATAGAACTAGAGGTGGGGGACAGGGAGAAGTGATGATGGGGATGGGGAAGCAAAAATGGAAGATGGACTATACCCGCTTAGAAAAGTTCCAATGGCAAACCCAGAACAGAGACCTATTGGTGATGTGAGTGTTCCCCTGAACACAGGGGATGTTAGGGAGTTTAAGAAGGAGATGGGCAGGCTGCTAGAGGATCCTATTGGAGTGGCAGAGAGATTAGATCAGTTCTTGGGGCCGAATATATACACCTGGGTGGAACTGCAGTCTATCTTAGGAATCTTGTTTACCACGGAAGAAAGAGAAATGATTAGACATTCAGGAATGAGGGTTTGGGATAGAGAATATCAGGGGCCAGACCAGGGGGATCAGAAATGGCCTATGCAAGATCCAGCTTGGAATAATCAGAATGAAAGACACAGGCAGAATATGAGTGATCTCCCGTGGACGATTATCCGAGGAATCCGGGAAGCAGTGCCCAAGAGGCAGAATATAAGGAAAGCTCTAAGTGAGCACCAAGGGAAGGATGAACCCCTGGCAGACGGGTTAGAAAGACTAAGAAAAGCCTTGCAGTTATATTCAGGTGTAGACCCCGATACTGCAGCAGGACAGGTCCTTTTGAAAACACAATTTGTAGCTAAGGCCTGGGGGCACATCAGGAAGAAGCTGGAAAAAGTAGAAAATTGGCAGGATAGATGGCTTCAGGAATTGTTAAGAGAAGCACAGAAAGTGTATGTGAGAAGAGATGAGGAGAGGCAAAAGACATAAACACAGATTTTAATGGCAGCAGTCAAGGAAACACAGACAACCATGAATACAGAGAAGTGCTCAGGAAAGAACAAACAAGAGAAAAAGGCAGGTCCCACCTCTGGGGATACGAGACCCACGTGTTATTCCTGTCACCAGAAAGGACACTTACAAACTTCTTGTCTGACCTCCAGGGGTACAGGACCCACTTGTTTTTATTGCCACAAAAAGGGACATCTACAAAAATTCTGTAGAAAGAGGCAGCAAGATGAGAAAATGTTTCAAGAAGACTAGGGGGGTCAGGGGCTCTGTTTAATGAAGACTGAACACATAGAAGATCTCTTGATAAAACTGAAAATAGGTCCTCAAAATGAAGAAATCACATTTTTGGTGGACACAGAAGCTACTAGGTCCACAGTAAGAAAACTACCAAAGGGATGCGAAGTAAGTCATGAACGTGTCCCTGTAATTGGGGTTAAAGGAGAATATTTTCAGGTTCCTGTAATTAAAATGTGCAGATTGAATTGGATGAAAAATTTAGATTGAAGGATTTGTTATTAATACCAGAGGCTGATACTAATTTATTAGGAAGGGACTTAATAATAGCCTTGGGGATTAAAATAACACCCTGTGAAGGAAAACTTAAAATCTATTCTTTAACGGAAGAAGATAATTTCGAGATTAGCAACACTGTGTGGTATACTGGTGAAGTAGGAAAATTAAACATTCAGCCCATTAGCATTGAAATACAGAACCTGGAAATCCCCATTTGAGTAAAACAATATCCGATATCATTGGAAGGTCGGAAGGGATTGAAACCGGTAGTTGAGAATTCAGTACATCAGGGGGTGTTGGAGTCCTGTGTGTCACCACAGAATACCCCCATCCTGCCGGTAAAGAAGCCTGATGGTAGCTACCGACTAGTCCAGGATCTCAGAGCGGTAAATCAAAGAACCATTACCCGCTTTCCAGGAGTAGCTAAGCCAGATACCTCCTAATTACATTTGGTACAGTGTAGTGGATTTAAAGGATGCCTTTTGAACTTGGCCTCTGGATGAGGGCAGTAGGGATTGCCTTTGAGTAGGAGGACCCAGATACAGGTAGGAGAGAACAATTAAGGTGAACAATGCTACTGCAAGGTTTTACAGAGGCACCAAATAATTTTGGGAGGGCGTTAGAAAATCTTTGGAAGTCCTTTGAGTTACCCAAAGGAATTAAGTTGCTACAGTATGTAGACGATTTCTTAGTAGCAAGAGAAACTGAAGAGAAAACTAGAAAGGGTACAATTAAGCTTGTAAATTTTCTGGGAGAAAACGGGCTAAAGATATCAAAGTCAAAACTGCAGCTTGTAGAGTCAGAAGTGCGGTGTTTAGGTCATTGGATTAGTAAGCAAAAGAAAAACTAGACCCTGAAAGGATTCCAGGAATATTGAACATGGGACCCACAAAGTCTAAAAGAGAAATAAAGCAGTTTTTGAGTCTTTTGGATTATTGTAGGCAAGAGATAGAAGGGTTTAGTAGAAAAGTAAAATTTCTATATGGTAAATTAACTACCAATTGCTTGAAATGGACCAGGAAAATTTTGAGCAAGTTAAAGAAGTCCTACTGCAAGCTCCTGTACTAAGTGTTCCCAATTTAGACAAGCCATTTCAAATATTTGTTAATACAGTTGATCAAATGGCTTATGAAGTATTGACACGAGATTGGGCGCTCGTCCGGCAGCGGCCGTGGCCCGGGGAGCTGCTGGGAGCCGCAGGGCGGGCGCCTGCGCCCCTCCGGCCCCGCCGCCCGCCGCTGCGTGTTGGCCGCGCTCCGGCGCCTGATGCGGAGCAGGAGGTCGGGGCGGTCGCGGCGAAACCAGGGGTTGGTGTAGTGCAGCCAGGCCCCGGCATCGCCCGGCGCAGCCGCGCCAGCCCGGCCCGGCACCTTGCGGAAGCCGTAGCGGTAGAGCTGGCGCACGAAGCTGCTGAACTGTGTGGCTCTGAAGGCGTTCGGGGCCGGTCCCTGGGCACCGCCCGGCCTGAGCAGCTCCCGCTCGAACAGGGAGCGGTCTACGAGCAGCCCCCGGGCCTCGCTGTCCCAGCGCAGTGAGAGGACGCGGGGGTCATTCACCAGGCTCCAGAGCTTGGCGGGGAAAGTGCCGGCGCCGAGCCCGGCAGGCAGCGGCAGCTGCGCCATGGCGTCCATCGCTGCCTTGGCCACAACGCCCGGAGCGCAACGGCCGCGGCTGCGCCGGCGGCGCGCGGCCTGAGGGGGGCGCTGCGCTCGGCCCCGCACGCGCCCGGCTCGGCGGGGACGAGCGCTCGGAGCCGGCGTGAGTCATTGAAAACCGATACAGTCACGGACAAAGACCCTCTAACTACTTAAAGTTAGAAAGTGGTATGTTTATTCACCGGCGGGCGGCACGGGAGTCATCTCCGAAAGGCGTGGCCGCCCCGAACAAGGCTCTTTGCTCTCTATTTATTTTCCAAGATCTTACCTACAATACATATGCATAACCCCAGCACCTCCCATCCCCGCTCTGTATTAAAATGAGGCTATCAGTCCTTCATGCATGTGCAATCCTTCTCTTGAATTGGGTCGGTGGTCTCAAATTGGGTCAGTGGTCTCAAAGGATGAAGTCAGGAGAGTCTTCATCAGGTCTCTGTGACCCTCTGGCCTTCTTCCAACCTTTAAATACTCTCCGTATAGTCTCTGTGTCATGATGCATTGCAATCAAAGATCTCTTTCTTTCTAATTTTTTTCTTCTTTTCTTTAATCCATGGTGTTTCAATAATTGTGCAACTGAAGTTCATCTCTAAAGGCACAGGCAATATTTCTTGAACAGTAGTCAAGTTTGCCTTTATATGTTGCTGGGATACAACATGTGCCTAATAGGAAAAATCACATTCTTCCATTTTGACAAAGTTACAAATGCACAAGTTAAATGAAGTTTTCTTACACAGTTGCATTTGTAATTTTTAGCATCTGAATCAGAGACTTACAGGAGATAAAATCATAAGCTTTCCCTTGGCACTTCTATTTACCAGTCACATTCTAATGCAGTGGTGCTGCATTAGCTGTGGCTATAGTGATGGTCATAAATGCCACAACTCTCCAGGCTATACCTATTTGATTACCCATTACAATTACAAGCTTTCCTATTTTTCAAAAAGTTGTGTTATTATACTTATCATTTATTTTCCCAAGAAAGTTTTAATTTTAGTTCATTGTCGTCACCCAATATAACTTTCCCAATATAAGTTTCTCAGGAGCTTTCTTCACTCGTGAGTGATGGATCCAGGTGCTTTGTTCCTTGATCTTGATTGTATTAAAGATGATGAGGAGCACTTGGAATGGTCTCTCCCACTGTGGTTCCAAAGTTTTTTCTGCAAAAGACTTAATGAATACATAATCCCCAGGCTATACATCATGTACTGGTCCATCTAGTTCTCTGGTTTGAGCCCCAGTTTTATAATTTGCTGCTTAATTTGCTGCACAATTTTGAAATAAAATATGGCCCCCTATCTAAAAACATTGTGGCTGGGACTCCAAAGCATGGTATTATTTCTTATAACACTGCTTTGGTTACCTCTTGCACTTTGGCAGTTCTGGTAGGGAAAGCTTCTGGCCATCCTGAAAAGGTATCTGTTAATACCAATAGGTATCAGTACCCTCTTTTGCAAATTTGCCCAAGCCTTGGTTTAAAAATATTCTTGGGATTAGTTTGGAGGCAAAGGCTACATTGGCAAGTCACCTAAATTACTATATTTTACAAATTTCAAGCTATGATTCTATCTTTCAAATAATGATACAAATCATCTATTCCCCAATGTGTTTTTCCATGTTCCTCTTTCACTAATGACTATAGCACGTAAGAGGGGAATACAAGTCTTCCTTTCCTTTTATCTGTAATAGCCCACCCCTCTTGTCCTTTAGACTGTGCTTTGGCTTACCTTCAATGAAAATTTGCCCATCTGGAATTAAGGCTGCCTCAACAGTTTCAACAGTTACCTCACCTTTAGCGGTTTCTTTTGCCTTTCTGCCCACCAGCTTGTCTTCTTCCTCCAATTCAGAGCTCACTTTTTGGTGTGCTTTGATATGCATGATGGCTACATTTTCAGGTAGCTGGACTGCCTCCAACAGTTTTATTATCTCTTATGCATGTTTAATACTTTTTTTTTCTTGTCAATTCAACAACCCTCTTTCTTTCCAGATGGCTCCAAGTGCATGAACTACCCCAAATGCATACCTTAAGTCTGGGTAGATATTAACTTTCTTTCCTTTTGCCAGCTCTAAAGCCCGAGTTCAGGCAGTTATTTCAGCCTTCTGTGCCGAGGTGTTGGTTGGTAATGGTCCAGACTCTATGACCTCTCTGCTCATGGTAACCACATACCCAGCATGCCTTCCACTGATGACACAGCTGCTTCCATCGGTGGACCAGGTCTCAGTATTCTCTAGCAGGGTGTCCTTCAGATCCAGGCAACTGGAGCAGGTGGCTTCGATGGCCTCCAGGCACTCATGGATCACTGGTTCTCCCATGCTCCCGCTGAGGAAGGAAGCTGGATTCACAGTGTTAGTTACCACAATCTCAACATCATCTTGTTCTACCATTATGGCTTGGTGCTTCAGGAATCTCTGTGGGGAGAGCCAATGTCCCCCTTTCACTTTTAGGACTGCAGACACTGTGTGGGATACTGGCACGGTCATCTTCTGGCCTAGGGTGAACTTGGGTGCTTCTTGGGTGTTCACTGCCACTGCTGCAATGGCTCTGAGGCACCCTGGCCGTTCCTTAGCTGCTGCATGCAGCTGCTTAGGCGACTGCCCTGTGACACGGGCCCAGGTTTTGTGCTGGTATTCCCAAGGCAATCCCCTGCTTCTCATGTGAAAACAAAAAAGAATGGTTTACACACGTCTGGAAGTCCCAGGGCTGGAGCTGACATGAGGGCCTTCTTTAGCTGGTCAAAGGCTCGAGTTGCTTCTTTTGGAGATCCCTGCTCCCTTCCGTGATCAGGGCATACAGAGGTTTAACAAACAACCCATAGTTAGAAATCCACAGTCTGCACCACCCTGTCATGCCTAGAAAAGTTCTCAGTTCTTTTACTGTCTGGGGTTTTGGGGTCTGGCATATTGCTTCCTTGTGATCCTGTCCTAAGGTTCTTGGTCCAGTACTAACCTCGTAGCCCAAGTAAATAACTGTCTGCTTCACCATCTGGGCTTTCTTCTGGGATATGCGATACCCCTGTAGGCCCAAAAAGTTTAGGAGGCTTACCATCCACTCCAGACATGCCTCTTGAGTTTTGGTAGCTATCAGGAGGTCGTCCACATACTGTAACAGTTGTCTTCCTGATGGAGCTTCCCAGGATTCCAGATCTTTTGCTAGTTGTTCTCCAAACAAGGTGGGCAATTTTTTTTTTTTTTTTTTTTTAACTCCTGCAGAAGCACTGTCCATGTGAGCTGAGTTTTTTATTCAAATGCAAAAATTTTCTGGCTGGCTTCATGGAGAGGAAGGCAAAAGAAAGCATCCTTTCAATCTAAAACAATAAACCATGTTAGTTCAGGTGTTAAACAAGTTAACAAAGTGTAAGGGTTGGGAAGCACTGGGTATAAATCCTCAGTTATCCTATAAACAGCTATGATCCATCATGCTTTTGAGCAGGAAAAAAAATTCAATCACTGGGCTAATCCCTTAACTGTTCTTCTGGGGGTATTGCTTAACTCTAACTAGTTGTTTTTGTTTGTTTGTTGTTTTTTTCTGGGTTTTTTTTTTGTTTGTTTGTTTGTTTTTTAAACTTAACTTGCTCTGAGGGTGCATTCTTTGCTCTCCTGGTATGTTAGAAGCTCAGACCCCAGAAAATACCTGATCTATTATTTTCCTGTAAATCTCACCTTCACTTTTAACTTTAGCCTCATTAGTTATCTACATCAAGCTAAACAATTCCACATATTGTTGGTCCTCAACCTCCAAAGTAATCTCTCAATTTTTAATTGTTGTTGTTGTTGTTGTTGTTTTACCTCTAATAGTTCCAGTAGATCACTGCCCAAAAGTGCTGATGAAGCATTGGGCATATATAAAAACCTATGAATTCTCAATTGTTTCCCAAGTTTATATTTCAATGGTCTACAAAAATAGGTTTTTCAGATTGGCCAGTTACCCCTTTTACCATAACATAATCATCTGTTATTGGTATTAAAGCTTTATTTAACACTGAATATGTTGCCCCTGTGTTTATCAAAACTTCTTCTTTTTTTTTTTTTTTTTTTTTTTTTTTACTTTCTTCCCTAGTTTCATTATAACTAGAGGGTCTCCTAGGGTAAGATCCTCTGGTCCATCTCAGTTTTTCTTAACATGAGCAACCACCGCCTCCCCGTTGTGATGTTCTCTTCTTTGGTTTGTTTCTGAGTCAGTTATGCTGTAGGAACCTTTGGAGAGGGCTCCTCTTCCTCACTGTCACTGCTGGGCAGTGGGAGAGATTTAGGAGTAAGTGGAGTAGTCGGACTAGGGGATAAAATAGAAGGTGAAGACGGAGTTGAAATAGAAATAAAGATGGAGTTGGAGTTAAAGCTGGAGCTGGAGTTGAAACAGAAATTGTTTTACTAAATGTGTTAAAATCTTTGCTCTAAATCAGCTTGATCAAGGAGCTGTTGTTTACACTGGACACATTCTCTGTACCAGTTAGCACAAGAACAATAGTAATGTCCTGCACAAATTTTACACTGCAAAAGCACCCAGGCACAGTGACAACCTCTAGATGCACCAAAAGCTGCTGGAAAATTCCCAAAAATACAAGCTATTCCATTCACTCCTTCTTGACTTTCTAAATTCTCCACAGCCCGTTGCTCCCAATCCAGAGCCACTAGTCTCCCAACAGACATCTGATATAAACCTTCTAAATACATTCTCTCATTTTCTCTGTCTATCCACCAGTTTGCTGAATTCACAAACTCCTACGAGTCAAGCCCAAACCACTGAGGTAAAGGAATTCCTTTTATTCATCTGGCCAGATCGAGTTCTCAGAGCGAAGTTACCCTTATTTTAATTCCAACAATCTACAAACACGGTCTCCATACCTAAAATCACAACTAAGCTCTTGTCAAGGGTTTCTATTCCTTCTTGCCAAACTGGTCCTGTCCTTTGTCTGTCCTCAATCTACTTCAAAAGCATTCATGCCTCAGCTCTCAGAGGCTAATCAACTCTTTCACTCAGCATGTGCTGCACTTAAAACTTTTAACACAAGATGGATGTTGCCTGAAAAATACAGTTACAGTGAATAACCAAAACACACACACCACAGTCACAGCAGGGAGGGGGCTTTAAGGGTTTTCATACACCCCACTCGCTTCGTTTTTCCCCGGCCGTTTCAGTCTCCTGAAAACGGAACCGCGGGTCCAAACTCCTCAATCGCTTCGTGCTGGTAGCACGTCTCAACAAACTCTCTCTCAATCGTTCTCACAGTCAGGACACATTCACACAGTGTAACAACCACAAATCAGGATTTGCCCTGACAATTGCTAGTCCCGGATTCTAGCAAACTGAGCCCTCTACAGCACAGCAAATGGCAAAATCCCCTTCTGCCAGCAACAACAACCCGAGCCCTCCACGGCCCGGTACAACAGCTTAACAGCTTTCTCTGCTGGCAACCAAGTACAACTGCCCAGATACCAATCAAGCTTGCAAGCACACTACAGAGGCACAAGTTGTGCGTGGGACGTCTCCCACGACTTACCAACAGCCTTTCCTGACCATGCCTACGCCTTACAGGTCACTGTTCAAACTGTTTCAATTTTTTCTAAACATACCTTTTTGTCTGGAGTTTTAGTAGTCAGGAGTTCTTGTCTGCTGCTGGATGAACAGGTCGGGCAGCGGAGCCCACTCTTCCAGGAATATCCTGGGGGCGCCCTGAGGGGGTCCTCCACCTGAGCTGGTCCCACAGCCGAGCAGAACCTTCTCCTGCCTGGCTTGCCAAATTGAGTCATTGAAAACCGATACAGTCACGGACAAAGACCCTCTAACTAATTAAAGTTAGAAAGTGGTATGTTTATTCACCGGCGGGCGGCACGGGAGTCATCTCCGAAAGGCGTGGCCGCCCCGAACAAGGCTCTTTGCTCTCTATTTATTTTCCAAGATCTTACCTACAATACATATGCATAACCCCAGCACCTCCCATCCCCGCTCTCTATTAAAATGAGGCTATCAGTCCTTCACGCGTGTGCAATTCTTCTCTTGAATTGGGTCGGTGGTCTCGAATTGGGTCAGTGGTCTCAAAGGATGACTCAGGAGAGTCTTCATCAGGTCTCTGTGACCCTCTGGCACGATCCAAGGTCCCCTGCTTTGTGATTGATTGATTGATACCAAGTCCAGGTGCTGGCCATTGTTCTTAGTGGTTTCAATCTGTTCTTATGATGGTCCCCTTACTCCACTTTTTCTATAAACAAGCTCATAATATAACAGTTAGCTCTAGCTTGGGCATCTAATAATCATTAACCTACCATTTACTAATCTAACTTACATCTTGCTCAATATAAATTGCTTCTAACCCTTAGCTAAAATCTGAACTCTTTAAAATCATGTTTCAGCGTCCAAGGCCTGGCTGTAGGGGACTTCATGCCCGGATGGGATGGGATGGGATGGGATGGGGCGATGTAATGTGGGGATTACAGGGTGGGGGTGGTGTGAAAGTTGGGAGGGATAGGGATTGCAATGGGGGCATGGGGTGGGTTGGGCTTTTGGTATAGTGGAGTAGGGGAAGGGAAGGCAAGAGGCAGTTTAGGGCAGGTGCTGGTGCTTTTAGGAATTGTGTAGCAGGGCTGAGGTGGAGTGGTTGTGAGTTTGGGAGGGTAAGGGCAGGTGTTTCAAGGAAAGGAAAAGAAAAGGAAAAGGAGAAAAGGGAAAAGGAAAAAGGAAAAGGCAGAGCTGACTCTCAGCTTTCTGCTGTCTTCCACAGGAATTGTGTGTGGAAAGCAGCCTGGGAGCAGGCTTGATGTGCCAGGGGTGGGCAATTGAGAGCCCTTTTCTCCCCTGTGGCCTGAGGCTCTGGCCCCTGCTCTTTGCAAGCGCCCTAGAGCTGCCTGCCAAGGGGCCTTTTTCACTGGCATGAGAGGAGTCCTGCTCCAGGGCTGTCCTCAAGCTGCTTTTGCATCAGATGTGCCAGGGGAATGGTCATTGCTTGCAGTCTCAGGTGCTGTGTGTGAGTGTAGCTGAAAAGTACTGAAGGAGAGAGCAGCTCTGCTGGGGGCAGAGTTGTCTTTTTCTTGGTGGGGTGGTTTTTTTGGTGGGTTTGTTTGTTTGTTTGTTTTGGGTATTGTCTTTTTTCCTGGGGTGTTTTCTTTGGTTTGGTTATGGTTATGGTTTTAGTTTCATTTGTTATTATTTTAAATTTCCCTAGTCGGCTGTGGACAGAGCTCTGTAACTCTATCTGACACTTGCCTGTGGCACTGTGGAGGTGGCCAGGGGGACCTTCCCCGAGCTGTGTGCACAGGAATGCACATCAGCCCAGGCCGGGGGTGCTCAGTGCCCGGTCAGTTTTGCTGTCTGGCTGTGGCTCTGGACGCTTCCCTTGGAGCGTCTCCAGGCAGGGAACGTTGGAGCTGTCACCACCGTGGTGTCACAGAGAGGGGAACGCTGGGGCTGTCCCGCTCCTGCCCCGGCCCCAAGAGCTCTGCCAGCGCCTGGAGGAGACACAAAGGCTGAGCCCAAGGGTGAGAACTGCAGAAGGGGCTGAGCTGGGAGGGAGGCAGCGGGATCATGGAGTCCAGGCCCTGGCCCTGCACAGACAGCCCAACAGTGGCAGCCTGGGCATTCCCGGGAGCGGTGTCCAAAGGCTCCTGGAGCTGCAGGCAGCCTCAGCAGCTGTGACCATTCCCTGGGGAGCCTGGTGAGTGGTCAAGCCCCCTGTAGGGGAAGAAGCTTTTGCTGGTCTCCAGCCCGCAGCTGGCCTGGCCCAGCCCCAGCCGTTCCCTGGGGTGCATTCCCTGCTGGCCCCGGGGCAGAAGTCTCAGCTGCCCCTGCTGCTGTCCCTGGGCAGGAGGCGCAGCCCCCGGGGAGCTCTGAGCTCCGTCTGCTGGGCTGCGGCCGAAGCGAGCCAGTGCCGGCAGAGCTCTGGGGAAAGGTCCCGGCCCTGGCTTGGGGCTGGGCCAGTGGCCCAGGGAGCAAATCAACTTGCAGCTGCTGCCCCAGAGCAGGGAAGAGCAGGAATTGCTGGCTGGGAGAGACTCTTGCCAAGGGCCTGCAGCGCCAGGACACAGGCCATGGCTGGACACTGCTTGGGGCCAGGGTGAGCTGGGATGTGGGGATGGACTTGTTCCCTGGGAGGGCGGTGGGGCCCTGGCACAGAGTGGGAGGAAAAGCTGCGGCTGCCCTGGAATGGCTGGAAGTGTCCAATGCCTGGTTGGAGGGGACTTCCTGCCGTGATGGGATGGGATGGGATGGGATGGGGCAGTGTAATGTGGGGTGTAATTGCAGTGTGGAGGTGGTAGGAAAATTGGGAGGGGTAGGAATTGCAGTGGGGAGATGGGATGGTTTGGGCTCTTGGAGAAGGGGAGTAGAGGGAGGGAAAGCAAGAGACAGTTTTTGATGGCTGCTGGTGCTTTTAGAAATTTTGGGGCCTGGAAGTGTCTTGTGGGAGGTTACTGTGAAATTGGGAAGGCTGAGTTTAAGGTGCCGTGCAGGGCTGAGGTGGAGGGGCAGTGATTTTGGGAGGTAAGGGCACCTCCTCCCAAGAAAGAAAGAAAGAAAGTAAGAAAAAGAAAGAAAGAGAGGGAAGGAAGGAAGGAAGGAAGGAAGGAAGGAAGGAAGGAAGGAAGGAAGGAAGGAAGGAAGGAAGGAAGGAAGGAAGGAAGGAAGGAAGGAAGGAAGGAAGGAAGGAAGGAAGGAAGGAAGGAAGGAAGGAAGGAAGGAAGGAAGGAAGGAAGGAAGGAAGGGTTTTAGATGAAGCTCTATATGTCTAATTTAATAAGCAACAAAGTTGAATTTAGCAGCAATGCAATTTTATTTAAGTAGCATTTTAAAAACAAGCATATACAAAAATTCGGCATTGATTAATTAGAGATAAGTACTGTTTGGATAAAGCATAAGCAAAACTGACTGAGGTACAGAGAGGGGCTTCTCACCCTACCTCACGTACAAAACAAAGTAGTCCAACTTAAACTTATATACTGTATGCTAATACATATTCATTAATATTTCCCATTAATCTCCGCCTATTTTCAATTCTTAAAATCTACGTCACTATACTACATAGCACATGCTCCACTTGTTGTTAGGGGTCTTCTTTACTTTTCGGTGATCTTCTTCAGATGAACGCTCATCATCTTCCTCATGTCCTATGAATAACTTTACTGATTGCACGTGCGCTCTAAGTTTTGTGTTACACATAACTAAGCATTATGTTCCAAAAAGTAATTATTTCATGGATCAAACCACCACCCAAACTCCCTGCCTTGGAATAGTCCCAACTTTGTCCATCTCAAGGCCAGTTCTATCTTAAGACATCTTGTATCCCATTACATCTGCAAAGGGCCCATCTCCCTACCTTGGAGTAGTCCCAGCTTTGGCCAATCCAGCTTTGAAACTCTTGCTTATCTCAAACTGCATCCTGTATCTTATTTTTCTCATGTAGCATCTGCCAAGGGACCCATCTGCTTTGTAACACTAATCACATCTACTTTTTCCTTTACTACTTTATAACAAATATTTTCTAAAATATATATTTCTAAAATATTAATATAATTACAATTAGTATGAATCATTTTAATTTATTACAATTGCCCCCATTTCTCTTTTTAATCCTATTGATTCATTCTTTTTAATTAAAACTGAATCTTGATTTCTTCTATATTCCCAATAATCCAGGTTTTCACGCTCTTTCATTTCAGCCTCTAATTTTTCTAACATATCCCATGCTGCTTCAAGCTTTTCACATTCCTTCTCAAATTTGGTTAACATCTCTTGTGCTAGAGTAATCTCTATGTTCAGTCAATATTTCTTCGGGTCCTTTCTTTTGAGTGTGAGTTGGTCTAGCTTTTAATATCATCAAAGAATTTGGTTTCCCTTTTGCTGCCAATTCTGGATCAGTGGGCATTGCTGTAATTTGCATTCCTTGTGTCATTGGGTGGTTTAGTCTAATAAGACATGGAATTATGCATGGTAAGAATAACAATCCTAATCCAGAACATAACAGCATAAATCCCACCTTCTTCCACCAGGCTCCTCCAAAGAGCTTGTCCCACCAATCAGTTTTTAGAATAGAATTCCACCTTGGAACAGGTACGTGTGCCGCTCTTTTAAGTTCTTCAGCAAGTTTTGTGATGGCTTCCCCATGATCATCTCTCTCCACACAGAACTCAGATTCCTTAAATCTTCCTCAAACTCCCCCTTCTTCAGCCAATGGATGGTCTAGAGCAATTCTGGCTTGATATACAAATGCTCACATTTGTGAATGCTGCTTGGCCAGTAACTTTAGGGCATCAGAAGTATGGTTTGATACAACCTCCACTACTGCCTGGAGTCTTATCAACCGATTCAATAGATGAATTGGGGTCCTATATCCCCAAGATCCCTCCTCAGCCCAAGTTGCTGGGTCATAATATGCTGTGATTCTTTCTGCAGGCCATTCGTCTTCATTTCTGGTTTCCCCCTGCCATTGGGAAGTCGAGGTTTAAATCTCTTTTATTCCTTTCTAGAGTCTCATAAAGTGGTGTTCCTAGCATATTGCTCCTAGACCTTGGTATGACAAAGAAGGAGGGTCGTATAACTCCTAAGGTACAGGTTCCCTCCCACTTTCGAGGTAATTCACTATATACCAGCACAAATCAGTTTGATTATTCCACTCACAATTCATTTCCTTTTATTCTTCCTCAATACACAATAAAAGTTATTAGTTATCAGGTATTAGTTACATTATATGTATTAACTACTGAAGGAGCATATCCTACTACTTCATTATATTTCCTTCCTTCTCGAGTCATACAGACTGTTCCAATTACTTGATGGCTCAAAATCCATCCTTCAGGTTGTTCTAATGTCTTGGAAATGTGAGAATGATTCCATTTTAAAAATTGTTCTGGAGCTAGACTCTCACCTCTCCACAGCCATCTTTCGGCCATTCTAAGTCCCCCACAGATCCAGCACTTGGATAATCCTAATTCTGTAGCAATTTCTTGCATCAAATCTACAAAAAGTCTCTTAGTTGAGGTTGTCAAATCCCAGTCACTATACTGCTGTTTTTCTTGTTCATACAGCTTATCCAGTTCCATTAATTCTTTCCCTATGGCTTTTTTACATCTTTCGTTTGTTTCTTTTTGTTTTTCTTCTTTTTTCCTTAGTGCTGTACCTCCTATACCTATACTTCAATTATTCCCATTCTCATCTTTCTCAAAACAACAACAACAAAAAAATCATATTGAGGATAGATCTGATTGCTATAAGGATAAGGAGCTGGTCTATTATATCCTATATTTTTCCCTGCCCAATCCATTTTTCTCTTTTTAACACAAACATCTATAAAATTGCTGTGATCGTAGCAGGCAGCACTAACATGTGGATGTGCCACAAACACAAATTCCATCTTGTCCTTGATCCACATGGAATGCTTGCATTTATTACTGGGGTCAACATTATTGGGACTTTGTTTTTGCATAGATTGTTCTCTCATTGCCTGCTCTTGTGCTGCTTGTTTTGTTATTGTTTGTTCCTGCATTGCTCATCCCCTTCTCTCATGGGCTCTGTCCAGAGTGGCTCCATAGTTTTGGCCAGTTGCCAAGGGCATCACCACAAACACAGTGAAAATAACCCTCAGGAGTTTTGACTTTCTACCATCCTCAAGGCTCTTTGGGTTGCAGCCAAGGGCCAAGATGTCAGGATTCTTGGCAGCAAAGTTTATATCCTGGGATCTAGTCACTGGTGCATTTGGTCTCACTGGTACCCTTGGCCTCATGTTTGTTTCAAAGATGGCACAGATTACTCACAGTTCTCGCAGCACTGCCCTCTCCCTCTCCCTCTCTCTCTCTCTGAGTTAGTCACCTACTTCTTCTTTTAGTCTGAACCAAAGTTCTGGAGATGTGCCAACCACAATAAGATTTGCTGGTTCACTACTTCAGTTAACAGTTGTTGGTAGATTTTGCTCCGATGTTGGGGATTATTATTAAGTCTTCATCACCACAAATAGGCACATTCGCAATGCCAATTCACATCAGAAATGTGTCTATAGCGTGGCACACAAATTCCTTCTCCACAGCAAGTGTTAATTATGATACACTTGTCTATAATACCATCAATCGTTTCCTCTCTCACCTGCTCAAAAGCTAATATAGTAAAAACTCATTCATCTAAATTTTCTATTATTCGGACCATTGCATAAAAGGTTCCATCTTCATATCTCAAAGGTGTTCCAAAAAAATCACTGGAAAAGCTTTTTAAAGTTAGCTGTTCACGCATGCATTCTAAGCAAGTTAAACAAATCAATGGTCTCTCTCTTTCTTCTGCTCTTGTTATTCTCCACCACACATTAAAGGCAAAGCGTACAAATAACACAAGCCCATGGGCGACACTCTAAGCCACGCTTAGTACACTCCCAGTGTGTTACTTGTTCTTGGACTCTTTTAGTAACAGGTGTTTCCAGTCTCTTTTCTGGAATTGTAGTTCCTCAATGAAATCTGTTAATGTTAGTTGCTCAGGGCCTCTTAAAAGATTTTCAATCTGTTCAGGCTGTTCCCATTGATCAAGGAAGTGTCTAATCCCTTCCCATGGGCGTTGTTCTGCCTCTGAACTCAATGGAGTTGCCGTCAACAGCCAATCCAGAATGCCTAATTTTCCTAATAAATTAAAGTTAGTTGCAGTTACAAAACACAAACCTTTAATTGTTAACTCTCAAAGGAGTTTTATAACCTGAACAGGTTAAGCAAGACAATTTATCTTTTTCTGTTGTTTCTGGGAATCCTACTGTATCCACATCTTACTTTTATTATCCTTTGTTGTTCCTGCAGTGTTCTCAAAGCCACTAATCGTTCCATGTGATATGCTAAATGAATAAACGCTCTTCGTACTTGATCTTCTATTATATAAGTATCAGTGTTGATCACCCAATTTGTGAGAATTGGGTTCTCACCAATGAACCCAATTGTGCATTCTAAAGTCTCGCTCTACTCTACTAAAACATCATATACAATTAATCATAAAAGCTACATCTCTTTGGTCCCAAGGTACAGTTGTTCTGTGCCAATGTCTTTGTCTCAGCCACTTCATGGTCACTGCTTTACACCGCTCACACTGATGACCGTGTGTCTTGGTTTGGGACAAATTTGGGAGAAAACCTCTGTATAGGATCCCTCTAAGGAAGCAAACCTACGTGGCCCCTCTTTTCAACTGGTCTGGAAAAAAAAACTAAAACCCTCTTTGGAGAAAAGTGGAAAAAACTATTTTACTAAACAAATGAAGTGCATACAAGTATAAAGAATGAATAGTATGAAACAATAAAACTTCTCTTTCTGAAGTGAGATGGCAAACTGAGAAAGTCTTTGCCGTGGGTGTAGCTCGGCTCTCTCTCAGCGTCTCCAGTCCCAGTCTCTCCAGCGCTGCTGGAAAATGCCGAGGTCCAGGCCCCGGTGGGCCGCAGGTGCAGCCCCCAGTGCTCCCCTGGGTTTTCAGTCCAGAGCAGGTTTAAACAGTTCTAAGAAAAAGGAAAAAAAACAGTCCAGGGAAATTCTCTGCCTTAGCTAGCTGAAACTAACTAAAAGCAAAGAAAAGAAAAAATCTCTGTCTTGCAGTCTCTCCAAGCCTCCGCCGGACACGCCGTCCGCAGAAGAATGTCGAGGAGTCAGGTAGTTTTCTCAAAACAAACTCCGCGCTTCTCCTTGCTTTTAGAACCAGTCTTAAAGGCACAGGACTCAATATACAGCACAAACAGAACAGACGATTGGGGATACAGGCATCATAAAGTTACCCTAGGACACCGTGTTTGCAGCAACCTTGCTGAAACATGGAAACTTCTCTCTGCCGGATGGCAGCTTCTGACCTTTCTGTACTATGGATATCTTGAATATCCTGGGGCTGGGTTATTCTTTCAATTTGTGGGTGGCACACCAAATGTATTGCAGCATTATGTGCTGCATTATGTGATATACACAGCCAAAAACTCTTTTCCATATGACCTATAGTCTCTGGACACCTAATACTCTCTTGACCCATGTTGTGGATTAATTAGAGTATTACTTTAAGCTGTATTTTGGACCTCAATAAAATGGTTTAATCAAATTTAAGCCTTTTTAAATTTTACTTTCAGGTCTCCTTGTGTCAAAATAATTTTCCAGTCTTTATTGGGTATAGGTCCTTTTACCCTTGAAGCATGAGTCTAGCCTTTTTCTGCCATTCAAACTGTGGTTTTGTCAGGGAGAATCCATGGTCCCTCTTTTAGAGTTGCTCCTAGGTTTTTCATGCCTTCTACTTCTGCTAAAGAAAAGTATGGTGTTTGAGTTTGTGTTCCTGTTCCTGAAAAGTCATAATTACATTGCTTTTTTTCCCTCAGGGCAGCTTTCTTAGCTTCATCATCAACAAAATTGCTTCTTTTTTTTTAATGCCTCCCCCTCTCTGGTAGCCTTTCACATGAACCACTGCTATCTTTTTTGGACTCTTCAAAGCTTTAAGTATTTGAATTATCAATCCTTGGTGCACTAATCCTTTTCTTTGAGTGTTTATAAGTCCCCTTTCTTTCCAAATTTTTCTAAATGTGTGCACTAACCCAAAGGCATATTTTGAGTTGGTGTATATGGTCCCTTCTCGATCCTTTAATAACAGCAGTGTACAGAATAATGCATAGAGTTCACAGGCTTGTGCTGACCAGGACGGGCTAAGGGGACCAGATACTTTTACTTCCAGTTTTTCTGCACAAATTATGGCATACTCAGATTTCCTTCTTCCATCCACCACTCAGGATGATCCATCTACAAATAATTTTTCTTCTGTTTTTAATTTTTGTTCTCTCAAATTTGGGTGTATTTTTGTTTGTAACTCTATGACCTCTATGCAATCATGTATTAATCATGTATTAATCATGTATTAAATCAAGATAGCCTCATATTTTAATATTCTGCTATCAGTTAACCATTTTTCAGCCTTTTTAGCAAGGATTCCCCATATATTATGGGGGCTGTACACTTCCAGTGATGCCCCAAATGTTACTTTTCGGGGTTCCACTAACATAGCAGTGACTACCAGAGCTTGCAGGCATGTTGGCCAACTCTTACTAATTAGATCCAATAATTTGAAATAATATCCTACTGGCTTTCGGTTTCCTGCCCAACTTTGTGTCAATACTTCATAAGCCATTTGATCAACTGTATTAACATATAATTGAAAAGGCTTGTCTAAATTGGGAAGACTCAGTACAGGAGCTTGCAGTAGGGCTTCTTTAACTTGCTCCAAATTTTCCTGATCTATTTAACTCCATTTCAAGCAAATGATAGGTAATTTCTCATATAGAATTTTTACTTTTTTACTAAACCCTTCTATCTCTTGACTACAATAACCCCAAAGACTCAAAAACTGCTTTATTTCTCTTTTAGACTTTGGGGGTCCCATGTTCAATATTCCTGAAACCCTTTCAGGGTCTAGCTTTTTCTTTTGCTTACTAATCCAATGACCTAAATACCACACTTCTGACTCTACAAACTGCAATTTTGACTTTGATATCTTCAGCACGTTTTCTCCCAGAAAATTTAGAAGCTTAACAGTACCCTTTCTAGTTTCCTCTTCAGTTTCTCTTGCTACTAACAAATCATCTTCATACTGTAGCAGCTAAATTCCTTTGGTTAGCTCAAAGGACTTCCAAAGATTTTCTAACGCCCTCCCAAAATGATTCGGTGCCTCTGTAAAACCTTGCGGTAGCACCGTTCACCTTAATTGTTCTCTCCTACCTGTATCTGGGTCCTCCTATTCAAAGGCATTCCCTACTGCCCTCATCCAGAGGGCAAGTTCAAAAGGCATCCTTTAAATCCACTACACTGTACCAAATGTAATTAGGAGGTATCTGGCTTAGCTACTCCTGGAAAGCGGGTAATGGTTCTTTGATTTACCGCTCTGAGATCCTGGACCAGTCGGTAGCTACCATCAGGCTTCTTTACCGGCAGGATGGGGGTATTATGTGGTGACACACAGGACTCCAACACCCCCTGATGTACTGAATTCTCAACTACTGGTTTCAATCCCTTCCAACCTTCCAGTGCTATCGGATATTGTTTTACTCGAATGGGGATTTCTGGGTTCTGTATTTAAATGCTAACAGGCTGAATGTTTAATTTTCCTGCTTCACCAGTATACCACACAGTGTCGCTAATCTTGAAATTATCTTCTTCAGTTAAAGAATAGATTTTAAGTTTTCCTTCATGGGGTGTTATTTTAATCCCCAAGGCTATTATTAAGGCCCTTACTAATAATTTATTATCAGCCTCTGCTATAAATACCAAATCATTCAGTCCAAATTTTTTATCCAATTCAATCTACACATTTTTGATTACAGGAACCTGAAAAACTTCTCCTTTAACCCCAGTTACTGGGACACGTTCATGACTTACTTCACATCCTTGTGGTAGTTTTCTTACTGTGGACCTAGTAGCTTCTGTGTCCACCAAAAATGTGATTTCTTCCTTTTGAGGACCTATTTTCAGTTTTATCAAGGGCTCTTCCAGATGTTCAGTCCTCACTTAAAAGAGTCTCTGACCCCCCTGCTCTTTATCAAACATTTTCTCATCTTGCTGCCTCTTTCTACAGAATTTTTGGAGATGTCCCTTTTTCTGGCAATGAAAACAAGTGGGTCCTGTACCCCTGGAGGTAGGACAAGAAGTTTGTAAGTGTCCTTTCTGGTGACAGGAGAACACACGTGGGTCTCGTATCCCTAGAGGTGGGACCTGCCTTTTTCTGTTGTTTGTTCTTTCCTGAGCGCTTCTCTGTATTCATGGTTGTCTGTGTTTCCTTGACTGCTGCCATTAAAATCTGTGGTTTTGTCGTTTTTCTTTTCCTCATCTCTTCTCACAAGCACTTTCTGTGCTTCTCTTAACAATTCCTGATGCCCCCTATCCTGCCAATTTTCTACTTTTTCCAGCTTCTTCCTGATGTGCCCCCAGGACTAAACTACAAATTGTGTTCTCAAAAGGACCTGTCCTGCTGCAGTGTCGGGGTCTACACCTGAATATAACTGCAAGGCTTTTCTTAGTCTTTCTAACCAGTCTGCCAGGGGTTCATCCTTCCCTTGGTTCTCACTTTGAGCTTTCCCTATATTCTGCCCCTTGGGCACTGCTTCCTGGATTCCTTGGATAATCATCCACTGGAGATCACTCATATTCTGCCTGTGTCTTTCATTCTGATTATTCCAAGCTGGATCTTGCATAGGCCATTTCTGATCCCCCTGGTCTGGCCCCTGACATTCTCTATCCCAAACTCTCATTCCTGAATGTCTGATCATTTCTCTTTCTTGCATGGTAAACAAGATTCCTAAGATAGACTGCAGTTCCACCCAGGTGTATATATTCAGCCTCAAGAACTGATCTAATCTCTCTGCCACTCCAAGAGGATCCTCTAGCAGCCTGCCCATCTCCTTCTTAAACTCCCTAACATCCCCTGTGTTCAGGGGAACACTCACATCACCAATAGGTCTCTGTTCTGGATTTGCCATTGGAACTTTTCTAAGCGGGTATAGTCCATCTTCCATTTTTGCTTCCCCATCCCCATCATCACTTCTCCCCATCCCCCACCTCTAGTTCTATGTGCTACTGGCTTCTCCTGAATAGGGGGTGCGTTTGCATTTACAGGAGGACCCTCAGGGGCTTGGGGTTGAACGGGCTTATTAGGTTGCCTATAAGGGGGTGGGAGGTGATCTAATGGACCCTAGAGCTTGTGTTTGTCCTTTATACCTGCTTGCCTTCTAGTTTGTAAAGGATAGAATGGAAAACCCTCGTGTCCTAGGTTACAATGTAAAATGTGCCCAAAGGATATATTCTATCACCATCTACATGAAATGTTGAAACTAAGTTGTGCACCACTGTTTCCCTTGCCCCCTCCCTCCAGACTATCTTCTGTCAATAGCCCATCAATGCCTTCCTGCATGACTCATAGATAACTCCCTCCAGGAGCTATCTCTGTTTAATGGACAATCAAGGACCCATTACAAATGGGTCAATGATAATGATTATCAATTACAAATGATAAAATGATATCAGCCCATTGTGAGATGCTCTGCCCAGGGGGAGGAGCCAAGCATTCCCACCTGGATATAATCTGGCATCTGGGACAGCACAGGCAGCCTTACCCACTGGATTCCCAGAGGACAAGAGCTACTAGACCTTTCTGCAGGAGCACTACTTCAACAAGACCACTTCATCTAGACTGCTACCACCACAGTTTCAGGTTGTATTCTGACTCTGTCAGTGATCTTTTGTACCATTGCATGTGTTTTATTTTACTTTACTTTTTTTTTCTTCCTCTCCTATTAAATTGTTTTTTCTGACTTGGAGTCTCTCGCTGGTTTTGCCTTTAAGCCAGCACACCTCGCTTCCTTGCCTTCGAGTGACAAATTCACCCTTTCCCATGGGAAGCCCCAGAGCAGCATATTTGCTTTCTTCCTGATTAAAAGGTTCTTTTGAATTCACATACAAATTCAAAGCCTGGCAAATCCAATCTTCAAACAGTCCAAACTTTGGCCAGTATAAGTTATCTTTCCAGATCATTTCCGTTGTCCATACAAACATACATTAATTAATAATTTTCTGATTACTTTTTCCTCTTCGGGATTCCCATGCATCTCAAAATCGTAACATCATCCCCAGTGGACTGTCCTGAGGGATGCTCCCCTTCTGAGAACCCCCCTCGTGGTTCCCAGGTATACTAGGTTCTTGTGAATTTCCTTCATAATTCGCAGCCCCTGGGTCTAAGGAGTTACTTTTCCTCACACCATTTTTGGCAGCAACAAACCAAGAAACCCCCGGTACCAGGAGAATCTTGGTCTCCCTCACTCACTTCGTGGTTCAGTCCTCTCACTTATTATTCTGTTGCACTATCTTGTCTTTTACCAAGAGTTTGCCTCATGCCTAATTCCAATCTTTCTCCCAGTCTGTCTTCCCTGACTATATCCTTGTAGTCACTTCCCATTGCAATCCCTCTTAGTCTCGTACTAAAGTTACCAACTATTTTCTTCTCAAAGAAAATTGAATTTGACTCAATTGCTCCCCTCCTTATTCACCTCACCCAGTGATCAGATCGCTCCCTTCTCCTCGAGGACCTTCCCCTGGGTTCTCGGGCCAGGACCCTCCATGCCAGTCCCTCCCAGGGATCCTCACTCATTCTCTCTTTTCGCTTCCCTCCTTTCCCAGCCGGTCTCCTCACAGAGAGCTGAAAACATGGTACTGGGAGGTTCACACTTGCTTCAGGGGTCTGGGCTACCAGCCCCCGTTTTAGATATTCTACACACACACAAACATACAGCCCCCTGCCCAACACCGTGGTACTTACACAGTCCATTTTCCCCAATGGTTCTTGTGCACAAGATGTTTTACAGGTACCTTTACCTTTAGCTGGCACTCCAACAAGAGCTTTTATGAATGCCTCCTATTGCTGGCTTCTTTTTCTTATGCATTATCGCAATTGGAACTCCTTCTCCAAGGGAGCCTGGCCTAACCTCAGGACCACCTTGAAAGCGCTGGTGGGGAGCTCCTTCCCGAGACTAGCCGTCCTTCTCCAGGCTGGAGTTCAGGGGTTTCAGCATCAAATTGTTATAAATGAAGCTCTATATGTCTAATTTAATAAGCAACAAAGTTGAATTTAGCAGCAATGAAATTTTATTTAAGTAGCATTTTATAATCAAGCCTATACAAAAATTTGGCAGTGATTAATTAAAGATAAGTAATGTTTGGATAAAGAGTGATCACTCGAGGATTCATCCACTTGGTGGCTTTCAAGTTGATCACGGCTTCCACCTTGCCTGTCAGCTGAATTCTGCCTCTGTGGTCACAGGTCAGGACGGACACACTTTGAAGGTAGCCAGCGTGTCCCAGTGTCCATGGACACACACGCATACCCTCGCCCCATAGCGATTAGGTCATAGGGTCCTTCCCATTGCTTGGTGACTAAATTTCAGACCCGTACCTTTGCTCGAGGCTGTTGCTCACCATCCGAAGCCTGCAACGAGAGATGATGATTCCTCCACAGACAGTGATTGAACTTGTATATATTCCCTTTGTAAATTTGTTCATTTTTCTTTTTCTGTTTTTTCTTTTTTTAAAGTTAAAAGGGTGAGATGTTACCCTGGTTTTTCTGAGTTTTTTATTAGCCTTTTGATTTTCATAAATGGAGTCAGATCTTTTAGTTACTGTAGAATATTAGAGCAGTTTTTCTACCTTTCCCACAGAAGTAATATATTAGAGCAGTTTTTCTACCTTTCCCACAGAAGTAATATAAACAAATCCTTTGTTTTTCATTCTTTGTCCTTTGTTTGCATATTTCTAACCTGAAAACAATTGTAACTGACAATTCGTCTGGCCACTGAGGCTGAGGGGTGGAAACCCCAAAAAGCCAATCTTCTGCTAGACCCACAAATGTATAAAAGTAAAAGAATAAACAAAGGGGTCTCTTCTCTCCGCCCTTTCAGCTGGAAGCTGGATCAGAAAAACCTCTGCAGAAATCTCTTGTCTTCGTGTGATTTCTTTGTGTTTCACGGTGACAGATAAAGCATAGGGAAAACTGACCAGGGTACAGAGAGGGGGGTTTCTCACACTACTTCACATACAAAACAAAGTAATCCAACTTAAACTTATATACAGTATGCGAATACATATTTGTGGGATGTGGGTTTCTTTATGAGACCAGACGACCACCAATGGCAAAAGGAAAGAGCCTGTTCTTTGTCGGGGGGCGGAAATATTGGTTTATTTGCCCAGGAGCTAGTTTTAGCTCCTTTCCCATCCACGCCAGAGCCAGAGTCAGCCAGGCTCCGCCCATCCCGGGCTTTTTCCGGGGGGGACGGGCCCAGAGGCAGGGACAAGCCACTGCTCAATGAGGGACAAGGTGGGAGTGGAACAGAATTGGGTTACATTCCAGTGTGGGAGATGGGCACTGCTGAGCAGGGACAGACCACATGATACAGTTAAAGGGGAACAGGGAAAAAACATTACAAATCTGATGAAACACAATATAAACCCAATTAATGCATTACAACATTTCCCCTTTTCTTATTAAATTAAGAAGGAGGAAGGCTCAGTTCGTGGGAGATGTTCAGAGTTCGGACCTTGAGTACCTTTTAAGTTGGAGAAGAAAAAAAATGACATCTATTGCAGATAAACTGTTCAGAAAAATACTGTTAAGGGAAGATGATAACTAGAAGGAGAGGGTTTGGTGCTTTCTCCTCCAGGCAGCACTGGCCACTTGTGGGGCCTCTGCAGGTGGTTTTGCAGTTTTTGGGATGAAAGGTTTCACCCACTTGGCTGGTGCCCACTTGGGACCTGAGGGAGTGGACACACAGGCACGTACCCATGACCCCAGGTGATCAGATCATGAGGACCCTCTGTTTCCCTGGTTGCTGGATCCTTTACCATTACCGGTGGCTTTGCTTTCAGCTGCAGTTGGCAGTTCTCTCTGAAATGGTGCACAATTGCTGGGTTAAGATTTTCAAACGTGCAATTTAAAAAATTCAGAGTGAACAAGGCTCTGAACAACTGGATTTGGGGTGTTTCTAATTTTAGAGACCGATGTTGTTGGTTGAGGACCCTTTTGAGATTTTGGTGGATTCTTTCCACAGTGGCCTGACCTGCTGGGGAGTAGGGGATGCCTGTTTTGTGCTCTACTCCCCATTGCTGCAGGAAGCTTCTGAACTCCTTGGATGTGTAGGTGAGTCCATTATCAGTTTTTATTGATTCGGGGATGCCCAGCAAGGAGAAAGCCTGTATTAGGTGTTTCATGGCATCACTGGACTTCTCCCCTGTGTGGGCAGAGGCATAGACAGCTCCAGAAAAGTTGTCTACAGATATATGGACATACCTTTGCCTACCAAAGGACATGATGTATGTCACGTCTGTCTGCCATACCTCACAGCTGTTCAATCCCCTGGGGTTTGCTCCTGCACTCAGGGCTGGGAGTGAGTGTTGCTGGCACAAGGGACACATTGACACAATTGCCTGAGCCTGTTCCCGAGTTAGGTGGAACTGGCGGACCAGGCCTGGTGCATTCTGGTGAAAAAGCTGATGGCTTATTTTGGCTTGTCCAAAGATGTCTGGGAGTGGGGCCATCTCCACAGGCGCAGCAAGAGCATCAGCCCTTCTGTTGCCCTCGGCTGTGAATCCTGGTAAATCGGTGTGTGATCTGATGTGCATCACATAAAATTGTTGCTCTCAGTGGGAGATCAGATTTACTAGTTTTGAGAGCAAGTTGAAAAGTGCAGAATTGGAGACTTCACTCAGTACAGCTTGTTCAGCTCTGGATACTACACCTGCTACATAGGCCAAATCTGTGATCAAATTGAATGGTTCAGGAAACTATTCAAAAGCTCTAACCACTGCAGCCAACTCAGCTACCTGAGGTGATCCTTCCACCTCGACAATATCTTTTTCCCACTGCTGAGTTTGAGGATTTTTCCATGCTATTACTGATTTATGAGATCTTCCAGATGCATCTGTAAAAACGGTAAAAGCCTTTAAAGGCCTCCTGCTCTGAACACTTTTTAATGATAATTTGAACTGAATTTGTTCTCTAAAGAATTTGTGAGCAGGCCGATGAATGGAAATTTGACCTGGGTAGCTATCCAGAGCAAACTGCAAAGCTTCATTTTCATGAATCAGGTGCTCCAACATTGCTTTTGTGATTTGGCCCGAGTTTATCTCAAATGGGATGTGAATACACTCAAAATCACATCCTGCCAATTCCCTGATCTGGGTCCTGGCTTTCCGAATCAATTCTGCTACCAGTTCCTGTGGCCTGGTCATTCTTTTGGACCGGTGGTGAATGAGGAAAACCCACTCTATGATTAAGAGGGGATGCCTACAGTCTTTGTCCTTTTTTGATTTTTCCACTCATCCCCACTGAAAAATCATCCCGTGTAGGTGTGGCAATTTGCCTAGAATGATGAATTTAAATGGCAAGTCTGATTTGCACCTGTTGGTCTGTCTGCTGGCCATACAGTCCTGTACCTTTTCTAGTGCTGCTCTTGCCTCTTGGGTGAGGGTCCTCGGAGAACTGAGCTCCTCTCCCCCTTTTAAAAAATTAAAGAGGGGGTCTAGGTCATCAGTGGTCAGACCTAGCCAAGGTCTTACCCAATTTAAGGACCCACACAACTGCTGGACATCTGCTAAGGTCCTGATGTTATTTTTGACAACCAATTTTTGCGGCACAATGGTCTGCTTACCAGTCTCCAGACCCAGGTACTTCCAAGGTGGCATCCTTAGAATCTTTTCCTCCTGAAGCTCGAACCCTGCAGCAACCAAAGAATTGATTGTCAGGTCAAGCACGTGGGACAGTAAGTCATCACTGGGGGCACACATGAGCACATCATCCATGTAGTGCAGGATGATGGCTTCTCCTACAGCTGCGTGCACTGGGGACAAGAGGGAAGAGAGGTACCACTGACAAATGGATGGGGAGTTTTTCATCCCTTGGGGAAGAAATTTCCTGTGGTATCTTTTCCTTGGGGCTTTTCGGTTGAGGGTAGGAACTGAGAAGGTGAAACGTGGGTCATCATCAGGGTGCAGAGGGATCTGGAAAAAACAATCTTTGATAAGAATAATTGCCAAATTCCAATTTTGGGGGAGCATTGCAGGGGATGGCATCCCTGGTTGGAGAGAACCCATGTCCTCAATGACGTTATTAATTTGATGGAGATCGTGGAGGAGCCGCCACTTGCCTTTGTTTGCCTTTTTTATAACAAAGACTGGGGAATTCCACGGAGACGTGGTTTCCACAATGTGGCCTTTAGCTAGCTGTTCATCCACTAGCTCCTGAAGCGCCTCCAATTTTTCTTTACTGAGTGGCCACTGCTCTACCCAGACTGGTGAATCAGTTTTCCAATTGAGTTTCTGGGTAGAGCGCTCTTCAGTGGCAGCAGCCTGAAAAACCAGGGGGCATCTGGAATGCCAATCGTGACCCCCCACTGGGCCATAAGGCCTCTCCCCTACAAGGGCTCTGAGTAATCTAAAACAAATGGACGCAGTGTAGCCAATTGTCCATTTGGCCCCTTAATTTGCACAACACCTTTTGATTGTTTTGCCCATTTCATTCCCCCTATACCTTCTAGGTGCCCAACCATATTTTGCAGTTCCCAATGTGAGGGCCACATCATTTCTGGTACAATCATTACATTCGCGCCTGTGTCCAAACCTCCTTTGAGGTTTGTTACTTCCCCACTGTGACGGACTTCACACGCTGTTATGAGTTTGTCCCTCCCAATAACTTGTGTGGGGCAAACCTCAAGGTGTTTGTTCCTTGTGCTGTTTTTTTCAGGGAACGGGTCAGGTGCTGGAATTGCCTGAGCTATTATCTGCCCCTTAGGCAGAAACAAATGTGGACGGACACAGCACAGCCAGAGAACTAGTTGTTTAGGGTTTGATGAGACGAGACCAGGACGGATCTCGATCTCTCTCGGTGTGTACTTGGTGTCCCTAACGATGACATACTTACTGCCAACGTGTGGCCAGGAGCCTAGCACTTGTAGATCCAATGAACCTAAATGCCAGTCTGTGTCACTTAGGTGCAAGGATTCTGTCGGTTGCAACCTAAAAGGCTCTTGGAGACATTCTGTGGTTAGACAGGGTCTGCTCACATCATGATCTGAAAGGGTCATATCTGGTGACTTCTGCTGAAAGGTAGAACTGGTTATAACAGGATATTTAATTTAACATTTTAGTTTTTTCTCCTCCACCTCTGATTTGCCCTATTTATGTCAGCACTCTGGGCAAGTAAGTGCTGACATTTTAGTTTTTTGAAAAACTCCCTTTGAACTCTTGAGACCTCCCACCCCCATTGTCCCGAAAGTCCAGAAATTGCTTCTTTAAAGGGCATTGAGATGCTGTCCTGGGGTGACTGTGTATCCCCAATCGTCTGTTGGGTGCAGGGGGGAGGGCAAGCGCGGTTTGTTTTTCCCCAGGAAAACTCTGCTCATCGGAGTGACCTTGAAGCGGGGGAGCTGGAACACGGCAAGACGAAAGAAGCTCTGTTGTTTTTTCCCTGGCAGTTAGTTAGTTTAGTGCTAGCGTAGTTAGACGCTGTAGAATAGCTGAAGCTTTTTGCTTTTTTTTCTTTTGCTTTTTTTGTCCTTTTTTCCTTCCTTTTTGCTTTTTTTGTCCTCTCCTCGGAACTGTTCCAACCTCTCCAGACTAAGGACCTGGGGAAGCACCGGGGGCCTCCACAGGGGATCCACCCCACCAAGACCAGCCCTGCACATCTCCTTTTCTCCCAGCGTCAGCAGAGACGGAGCGGTGGAGCACAGTGACGACCCTCGAGGAGACTTTCTTTAAGTTTGTTATCCCTCCGTAAGCGGCACGAAGCTCTTGTCATCGGGTATTGTGCTGGGAGTGCTTTGCCTGTTTAATAAACAGGTTTTTTTCCACTTCTCTCTGAGGAAATCTTTTTTCCTGAACCAGTTGGAGGAGGGGAGGGGGGCCCCATGGGAGGGTTTCTCCCAAAATCTGCCTGAAACCACCACAGATGCCCAATGTCCAGCCTGATCACACAGGAGACACGTTGTTCTTCTCTTGGGTGGTGGCTGTGGCACAGGCACAGGGGGCATGGCGTCTGCTGTGGCAGCTCTTTGCGGCAGTCTGAATGCATCTCTGGAACTGTGATTAAGGTGTGCACTCATGAAAGGAACTTTCTGGGTACAAACATGCAGCATGTCATCCAAGGTTGGAGCCGGTTCCATGGGCAGGCTGAGGATGGCTGCCTTACACTGTTCATTTGCATTGGTCAGTGCCATCTCCTCCAGGACCTGTTCCTGGGCTCCTTCATTCATAACCTGTAACTCGACAGCTCGGGTTAATCGCTCAACAAACGTTACAAAAGGTTCTGATGGCAGATGCTTAATTTTACTGTAAGGTTGAAAGGACCCATCGGGCTGGATTGAAAAGAATGCTTTGAAAGCAGTCTCTTTAATGCCTTCTAAAACAGCTAAAGGAATTTCTTGAGCTTGCTTGAGTGCTGCAACCCATTCACCATCACCACATAGATGTTCTAACCTAATTGGCAAATTATTATTATCAACAGCCGTTTCAGGATTTTGCCAAAGCTCTGCGAGTAAATCTCTTAATTTTTTTTTCCATGTGGAGTCCCAAAGCCTAAACTGTGTAGATGAAAGGAGGGCAGAAAAAAGCTGCCAGAGGTCAAAGGGAACAATAGGATTCCCTGCTAAATTTGCTTTTAAAAGGCTGCGAAAATATTCACCTTCACGCCCAAATTTGGCCTGAGCTTTGCACAAATCCTGAATCGCTTGTTGGGGGAATGGATCCCAATCACTGTGGACAGCACCCCCTCTTTTTGACCATCGGTATGTGACAGGGGTGGCAGAAAAGCCGTGATAATTTCCTGCTTCCAGGTTCCCAGCTCCCCCCCCGGGGTGTGGGAACTGGGACTGTGGGTGGGGAAACCGTGAGAACCAGGGGCAGGGAGGGGCTGGAGCCTTGAGTCACACGGGGCGGAGTTGGAGGGCAGAGGTTTGAGGGTAGGGGGCAGAGTCAGAGGAGAGGGCAGTGCCAGGGGCGGCACCGAAGGGAAGGGGGGTCTGGGGGGAGGAAGGGATTGCAAAAGGAATTACGGGAAGGAGGGACAAACAAAGAGAAGGAGGGACAAACAAAGAGAGAGGCTCCTTGTGACTCGAGAGCACATGGCTTCGGCCATTTTGGGGAACAAAGGAGTCCCCTCCATCTTGTGACCCCCCTTCCAAACTAAGACTAATTTGGGATTCACTAAGATGGGGGTTTTGTGCACTCGGACTGCCTGCAAAAGCAAATCTAACCCGGGGTTTACAAACTGGGGAAGAAGGGAGTTTTGGGAAAGTCTAGGGGTTTCTCGAGGAATATCCGATTTTGGGGAAGGGATTTTGGAGTCAGGATAGGGGGAAACTGAGGAGACTGGGGAAAGTCCACAAGGAATAAGCTTTTTTTTTCTTTTCATTTTGCTTTTGCATTGCAAATGAAATCTGCAAGCTCCAAAGAGCAAAATTTGCTTTTTCTTTATCATTAGGGGAGCTGTATTGAGAGAATATTTTTGCAACAACTTCCCAAAATTCTGGGGAGCTTATTTGCTCAGATGATACATCTGGAAAATGAGCAAATACCCACCAAAGGAAATTTTTTAATTGCTTCTTAGAAAAATGGTTTTTCCCATCATCTGAGACACTTAAAATTTGATAATAGGCTCTTTGTTGAGACACAGACAGCCTAGCACAATTTTGGCTCAGATTTTAAGTTTCTGTGTCCCCCCTTTAACTGTGACTGAGAAATCAAAAGGAAAAAAAAACCTCGCTGGAGAGAAAAAAAGCCAAAAAGGGGAAAGAGTTTCCTTTTCCACCCCTCCACCCCCCCCCCTCCAGGATGACAAAAGAAAGCACCTTGAAGGTTTTTACTCTGAAAGCAAAAACCTCCCTTGAAAGGAAAAACCCTTTTCCCCGAGGTTCAATGCCTCTTAAAAAGATTTTCCCTTAGAAAACCGAAAGTGGTACTCACCAAAAATCCAGTGTTCCTTTCCTTTCTTTCCCAATCACTCCTTTTGCCTGAGACTGACCCTTTTTGGTGCAAAAAGAACTTCCAGTCTCTGATTCCAGGATCAGTTTTCCACGAACATGTGGTCACTCTCTCTGGGAGCAGCTTGCTGGTTGAGGGCTTCTTCGCAGCATTCTGAGGGGATTTTTCAATCCAAAAGAGAAAACTGCAGCCCTGGCCTGTAGACTCCTGTGTTTTGGAGACTCCACAGCGAGTGCCAAGCCTGACGGGTCTGTGTCTGCATGGGTGGGCTACGTTTATGACTCACATACTTGTGTGAGATTCCTTGGCTACATGCTCCCTGAGTGGTTCTTCCAGCTTTTTGGGAACCTCTTGCAGCTTTGAGCCGCACGTAATGGTGCCAATTATTGAGTTTTTTCACAAGACCAACCGACTGCCTATGGCAAAAATAAAGAGCCTGCTCTTTATCTGGGAGGGAAAATATTGCTTTATTCTTGAGTCCTGCCCTTCCTGGCTGGAGATCTTTCCCAGTGGCTCACCGGTGCCAGAGAGACCTAGGCCCCGCCTGTGCTGGGGCTTCTTCCCCAGGGGGCAGGGCCCAGAGGCAGGGACAAGACACCACCCAATCAGGAATAAAGTGGGAGTGGAAGAGAGTTGGGTTACAGCTGAGTAAGGACAAACCATGTGATACAGATTACAAATCCGATGAAACACAATATCAACCCAATTAATGCATTATAACACTCCCCCTTCTTCAGCCAACAGATAATCTAGGGCAATTCTGGTTTGATATACAAATGCTCACATTTGTGAATGCTGCTTGGCCAGTAACTTTAGGGCATCAGAAGTATGGTTTGATACAACCTCCACTACCGCCTGCAGTCTTATCAACCGATTCAATAGATAAATTGGGGTCCTATATTCCCAAGATCCATCCTCAGCCCAAGTGACTGAGTCATAATACGCTATGATTCTTTCTGCAGGCCATTCATAGTCTCTTCATTTCTGGTTTCCCCCTGCCTTTGGGAAGTTGAGGTTTAAATCTCTTTTATTCCTTTCTAGAGTCTCATCAAATGGTGTTCCTAGCATATTGCTCCTAGACTTTGATATGACGAAGAAGGAGGGTCGTATAACTCCTAAGGTACAGGTTCCCTCCCAATTTTGAGGTAATTCACTATATGCTCATTGCCCACAAATGCAATATATTCCATCAGGGGCTTTCCATTTACTATCTGTTTTTTCTGGTTGTTCTCAATAGGATTTTAGGTCTTTTTTTGGATTGGTAGGGGTTAGCTCCAGGACTTTTATGCCAGCACAAATCAGTTTGATTATTCCACTCACAATTCATTTCCTTTGTTATTCCCCAGTACCCAGTAAAAGTTTTTGGTTGCCGGGTCTTAGTTTTATTATCCGAATTAACTACTAAGGTAGATATACAAGGAGTATATCCTACTACTTCATTATATTTCCTTCCTTCTCAAATTACACAAACTGTTCCAATTACTTGATGACTCAAAATCCATCCTTCAGGTCATTTTAATGTCTTGGAAATTTGAGTATGATTCCATTTGAAAAATTGTTCTGGAGCTAGACTCTCACCTCTCCACAGCCATCTTTCAGCCATTCCAAGTCCCCCACAGATCCAGCATTTGGATAATCCTAATTCTGTAGCAATTTCTTGCATCAAATCTACAAAAAGTTTCTTAGCTGAGGTTATCAAATCCCAGTCACTATACTGCTTTTTTAATTGTCCCTACAATTTATCTAGTTCCTTTAATTCTTTCCCTATGGCCTTATTATGTATTTCTTTAGTTAATTTTGGTTTTTCTTCTTTTTTCCTTAGTGCTGTACCTCCTATACCTATACTTCAATCATTCCCATTCTCATCTTTCTCAAAACAAAGAAACAATTAATCATATTGAGGACAGATTTGATCACTATAAGGATAAGGAGCTCGTCCATTAAATCCTAATTTTTTCCCTGCCCAATCCATTTTTCTCTTTTTAACACAAACATCTATAAAATTGCTGTGATCGTAGCAGGCAGCACTAACATGTGGATGTGCCACGAACACAAATTCCATCTTGTCCTTGACCCACATGAAGTCCTTGCATTTATTACAGGGATCAACATTATTGGGACTTTGTTTTTGCATCAATTGTTCTCTCATTGCCCCTTCTTGTGCTGCTTGTTTTATAATTGTTTGTTCCTGCATTGCTCATTCCCTTCTCTCATAGACTCTGTCCAGAGTGGCTCCATAGTTTTGGCCAGTTGCCAAGGGCATCACAACAAACACAGTGAAAATAATCCTCAGGAGTTTTGACTTTCTACCATCCTCAAGGCTCTTTTGGTTGCAGCCAAGGGCCAAGATGTCAGTATTTTTGGCAGCAAAGTTTATATCCTGGGATCTAGTCACTGGTGCATTTGGTCTCACTGGTACCCTTGGCCTCATGTTTGTTTCAAGGATGGCACAGATTACTCACAGTTCTTGCAGCACTGCCCTCTCCCTCTCCCTCTCTCTCTCTGGGTTAGTCAGCTACTTCTTTTAGTCTAAACCAAAGCTCTGGAGATGTAGCAACCATAATAATATTTGCTTTTTCACTACTTCAGTTAACAACCTGATTTGTTGGTAGCCTTTTGCTCCGACATTGGGGATTATTATTAAGTCTTCATCGCCACCAATAGGCACATTCGCAATGCCAATTCACATCAGAAATGTGTCTATATTGTGGCACACAAATTCTTTCTCCACAGCAACTGTTAATGATGATAATATTATGAATCATTTGCTCTCTTACCTGCTCAAAAGATAATATAGTAAAAACTCATTGGTCTAAATTTTCTGTTAATCAAACTGCTGCATAAAAAGGTTCGATCTTCATATCTCAAAGGTGTACCAAAAAAATTACTGGAAAAGCTTTTTAAAGTTAACTGTTCATGCATGCAATCTAAGCAAGTTAAACAAGTCAATTGTCTTTCTTTTTCTTCTGCTCTTGTTACTCTCCACCACAAATTAAGGCAAAGCGCACAAATAACACAAACCCATGGGCGACACTCTAAGCCATGCTTAGTACACTCCCAGTGTGTTACTTGTCCTTGGACTCTTTTAATAACAGGTGTTCCCAGTCTCTTTTTCTGGAATTGTAGTTCCTCAATGAAATCTGTTAGTGTTAGTTGCTGAGGGCCTCTTAAAAGATTTTCAATCTGTTCAGGCTGTTCCCATTGATCAAGGAAGTGTCTATTCCCTTCCCATTGCCATTGTTCTGCCTCCGAACTCAATGGGGTTGCTGTTGACAGCCAATCCAGAATGCCTAATTTTTCTAATAAATTAATGTTAATTGCAATTACAAACCACAAATTTTTAATGGTTAATTATCAAAGCAGTTCTATAGTTTTGACAAGTTAAGCAAGTCAATAAGTTCTTTTTTTCCGTTGTTTCTGGGTATCTTACTATATCCACATATTACTGCTATTATCTTTTGTTGTTCTTGCAGTATTCTCAAAGCCACTAATCAATCCATGTGATATGCTAAATAAATAAATGCTCTTTGTACTTGATCTTTTATTAAAAATTGTTGCAAATAAGTATTAATATTGATCTGTGCTAAAACCCATTTGTGCATTCTAAAGTCTCGCTCTACTCTACTAAAACATTGTATACAATTAATCACAAAAGCTACATCTCTTTGGTCCCAAGGTACAGTTGTTCTGTGCCAATGTCTTTGTCTCAG
Organism: Hirundo rustica; assembly: GCF_015227805.2. Lineage (NCBI taxonomy): Eukaryota > Metazoa > Chordata > Aves > Passeriformes > Hirundinidae > Hirundo > Hirundo rustica. Next base: position 147,858 of record NW_026690207.1, read on the forward strand.
CCACTTCATGGTCACTGCTTTACACCGCTCACACTGATGACCGTGTTTGCAGCAACCTTGCTGAAACATGGAAACTTCTCTCTGTGGGATGGCAGCTTCTGACCTTTCTGTACTAAGGATATCTTGAATATCCTGGGGCTGGGTTATTCTTTCAATATGTGGGTGGCACACCAAATGTGTTGCAGCATTATGTGAAATCCACAGCCAAAAACAATTTTCCATATGAGCTATAGCCTCTGGGCACCAAATGCTATCTTCAGCTATGTTGTGGATTAACTACAATTTTACTTTAAACTGTATTTTGGAACTCAATAAAAAGGTTTAATCAAATTTAAGTCTTCTTTTCATTTTACTTTCAGGTCTCCTTGTGTCAAAATAATTTTCCAATCTTTATTGGGTATAGGTCCTTTTACCCTTGAAGCATGAGTCTAGCCTTTTTCTGCTGTTTGAACTGTGGTTTTGTCAGGGAGAATCCATGGTCCCTCTTTTAGAGTTGCTCCTAAGTTTTTCACGGCTTCTACTTCTTCTAAAGAAAAGTATGGTGTTTGATTTTGTGCTCCTGTATCCTGAAAAGTCATAATTACATTGCTGTTTTCCCTCAGGGCAGCTTTCTTAGCTTCATCATCAGCCAAATTGTTTCTTCTTGTTTTAATGTCTCTCCCCATCTGGTAGCCTTTCACATGAACCACTGCTATCTTTTTTGGACTCTTCAAAGCTTTAAGAATTTGAATTATCAATCCTTGGGGCACTAATCCTTTTCTTTGAGTGTTTATAAATCCCCTTTCTTTCCAAATTTTTCTAAATGTATGCACTACCACAAAGACGTATTTTGAGTTGGTGTATATGGTCCCTTCTCGATCCTTTAATAACAGCAATGCACAGAATAATGCCTAGAGTTCATAGGCTTATGCTGACCCGGATGGGCTAAGGGGACCAGATTCTTTTACTTCTAGTTTTTCTCCATGAATTATGGCATACCCAGATTTCCTTCTTCCATCTACCAGTTAGGATGATCCATCTATAAATAATTTTTCTCCTGATTTAATTCTTGTCCTCTTAAATCTGGGAGTATTTTTTTTGTAACTCTATGACCTCTGTGAAATCATGTATTAATTCTTCCCCTGGGCCCCCGTAAAGGAACTGAGCAGGGCTTTGTATATTTGTCACTCATCTCTAATTCAGGGGAGGCTATCAAGATAGCCTCATATTTTAATATTTTGCTATCAGTTAAACATTTTTCAGCCTTTTTAGCAAGGATTCCCCTAATATTATGAGGGGTGTACACTTCCAGTGCACCCCCAAAGGTTACTTTTCAGGCTTCTTCTACTACCACAGCAGTGACTACCAGAGCTTGCAGGCATGTCGGCCAACTCTTACTAATTGGATCCAATCATTTGGAATAATATCCTACTGGCTTTTGGCTTCCTGCCCAACCTTGAGTCAATACTTCATAAGCCGTTTGATCAACTGTATTAACAAATAATTGAAAAGGCTTGTCTAAATTGTGAAGACTCAGTACAGGAGCTTGCAGTACAGGGCTTCTTTAACTTGCTCAAAATTTTCCTGATCCCTTTCAGTCCATTTCAAGCAATTGGTAGTTAATTTCTCATTTAGAAATTTTATTTTTCTACTAAACCCTTCTATCTCTTGCCTACAATAACCCCAAAGACTCAAAAACTGCTTTATTTCTCTTTTAGACTTTGGGGGTCCCATGTTCAATATTCCTGGAACCCTTTCAGGGTCTAGCTTTTTCTTTTGCTTACTAATCCAATGACGTAAATACCACACTTCTGACTCTACAAACTGCAATTTTGACTTTGATATCTTCAGCACATTTTCTCCCAGAAAATTTAGAAGCTTAACAGTACCCTTTCTAGTTTCCTCTTCAGTTTCTCTTGCTACTAACAAATCATCTACATACTGTAGCAGCTTAATTCCTTTGGGTAACTCAACGGACTTCCAAAGATTTTCTAACTCACTCCCAAAAAGATTCGGTGCCTCTATAAAACCTTGCGGTAGCACCATTCACCTTCAGTGTTCTCTCCTACCTGTATCTGGGTCCTCCTACTCAAAGGCAATCCCTACTGCCCTCATCCAGAGGGCAAGTTCAAAAGGCATCCTTTAAATCCACAACACTGTACCAAATGTAATTAGGAGGTATCTGGCTTAGCTACTCCTGGAAAGCGGGTAATGGTTCTTTGATTTACCGCTCTGAGATCCTGGACCAGTCGGTAGCTACCATCAGGTTTCTTTACCGGCAGGATGGGGGTATTATGTGGTGACACACAGGACTCCAACACCCCCTGATGTACTGAATTCTCAACTACTGGTTTCAATCCCTTCCAACCTTCCAGTGCTGTCGGATATTGTTTTACTCGAATGGGGATTTCTGGGTTCTGTATTTCAATGCTAATGGACTGAATGTTTAATTTTCGTACTTCATCAGTATACTACATAGTGTCTCTAATCTCGAAATTATCTTCTTCAGTTAAAGAATAGGTTTTAAGTTTTCTTTCACAAGGTGCTATTTTAATCCCCAAGGCTATTATCAAGACCTCTCCTAATAAATTATTATCAGCCTCAGGTATTAATACTAAATCATTCAGTCCAAATTTTTTATCCGATTCGATCTGTAATTTTTAATTACACAACCTGAAAAACGTCTCGTTTAACCCCAATTACTGGGACACATTCACGACTTACTTCACATCCTTGTGGTAGTTTTCTTACTGTGGACCTAGTAGCTTCTGTGTCCACCAAAAATGTGATTTCTTCCTTTTGAGGACCTATTTTCAGTTTTATCAAGGGCCCTTCTAGGTGTTCAGTCCTCATTAAAAAGAGACCCTGACCCCCCTGCTCTTTAGCAAACATTTTCTCCTCTTGCTGCCTCTTTCTGCAGAATTTTTGTAGATGTCCCTTTTTGTGGCAGTAAAAACAAGTGGATCCTGTACCCCTGGAGGTAGGACAAGAAGTTTGTAAGTGTCCTTTCTGGTGACAGGAAAAACACGTGGGTCTCATATCCCCAGAGGTGGGACCTGCCTTTTTCTGTTGTTTGTTCTTTCCTCAGCACTTCTCTGTATTCATGGTTGTCTGTGTTTCCTTGACTGCTGCCATTAAAATCTGTGGTTTTGTCTTTTGCCTCTCCTCATCTCTTCTCACAAGCACTTTCTGTGCTTCTCTTAACAATTCCTGATGCCCCCTATCCTGCCAATTTTCTACTTTTTCCAGCTTCTTCCTGATGTGCCCCCAGGACTTAGCTACAAATTGTGTTTTCAAAAGGACCTGTCCTGCTGCAGTATCGGGGTCTACACCTGAATATAACTGCAAGGCTTTTCTTAGTCTTTCTAACCAGTCTGCCAGGGCTTCATCCTTCCCTTGGTGCTCACTTAGAGCTTTCCTTATATTCTGCCCCTTGGGCACTGCTTCCCGGATTCCTCGGATAATCATCCACCGGAGATCCCTCATATTCTGCCTGTGTCTTTCATTCTGATTATTCCAACCTGGATCTTGCATAGGCCATTTCTGATCCCCCTGGTCTGGCCCCTGACATTCTCTATCCCAAACCCTCATTCCTGAATGTCTAATCATTTCTCTTTCTTCCATGGTAAACAAGATTCCTAAGATAGACTGCAGTTCCACCCAGGTGTATATATTCGGCCCCAAGAACTGATCTAATCTCTCTGCCCCTCCAATAGGATCCTCTAGCAGCCTGCCCATCTCCTTCTTAAACTCCCTAACATCCCCTGTGTTCAGGGGAACACTCACATCACCAATAGGTCTCTGTTCTGGATTTGCCATTGGAACTTTTCTAAGCGGGTATAGTTCATCTTCCATTTTTGCTTCCCCATCCCCATCATCACTTCTCCCCATCCCCCACCTCTAGTTCTATGTGCTACTGGCTCCTCCTGAATAGGGGGTGCGTTTGCATTTACAGGAGGGCCCTCAGGAGCTTGGGGTTGAATGGGCTGATTAGGTTGCCTATAAGGGGGTGGGAGGTGATCTAATGGATCCTAGGGCTTGTGTCTGTCTTTTTTGGCTGCTTGCCTCTAGTTTGTAAAGGATAGAATGGAAAACCCTCACTTCCATGCCCTTGAGTGACAAATTCACCCTTTCCTTTGGGAAGCCACAGAGCAGCATATTTGCTTTCTTCCTGATTAAAAGGTTCTTTTGAATTCACATACAAATTCAAAGCCTGGTAAATCCAGTCTTCAAACAATCTGGACTTTGGCCAGTATAAATTATCTTTCTGGATCATTTTCTTTGTCCATTCAAACATACAATAATTAATCATTTTCTGCTTACTTTTTCCTCTTCGGGATGCCAATGCATCCCAGTATCGTAACATCATCCCCAGCGGACTGTACTGAGGGATGCTCCCGTTCTGAGAACCCCTCACAGTTCCCAGGTATACCAGGCTCTTGCGAATTTCCTTCATAATTCGCAGGCCCTGGGTCTAAGGACTTACTTTTTCTCGGACCCACTTTTGGCAGCAACAAACCAAGAAATCCCCGGTACCAGGAGAATCTTAGTCTCCCTCACTCACTTCGTGGTTCAATCCTCTCACTTATTTTTCTGTTGCACTATCTTGTCTTTTGCCAACTGTTTGCCTCATGCCTAATTGCCATCTTTCTCCCAATCTGTCTTCCCTGACTATATCCTTCTAGCCACTTCCCTTTACAATCCTCCTTAGTCTCGTACTAAATTTACCAACTATTTTCTTCTCAAAGAAAATTGAACTTGACTCAATTGCTCCCCTCCTTACTCACCTCACCCAGTGATCAGATCGCTCCCTTCTCCTCGAGGACCTTCCCCTGGGTTCTCAGGCCAGGACCCTCCCTGCCAGTCCCTCCCAGGGATCCTCTCTCATTCTCTCTTTCGCTCCCCTCCTTTCCCAGCCGGTCTCCTCACAGAGAGCTGAAAACATGGTACTGGGAGGTTCACACTTGCTTCAGGGGTCTGGGCTACCAGCTCCCATTTTAAATATTCTACACACACACAAACTTACAGCTGCCCCCCTGCCCAACACCGTGGTACTTACACAGTCCATTTTCCCCCATGGTTCTTGTGCACAAGACATTTTACAGGCACCTTTACCTTTAGCTGGCACTCCAACAGGAGCTTTTGTGTGTGCCGCCTATTGCTGGCTTCTTTTTCTTATGCATTATCGTAATTGGAACTCCTTCTCCAAGGGAGCCTGGTCTAACCTCAGGATCACCTTAAAAGATCTGGTGGGGAGCTCTGTAGTGGTGTGGGATTTAGTTTTGGTTTTATTGTATGTGCTATTAATTTATGGTTCGTTCTATGTATCCCCGTTTATTCCCCAAAATGGTCTTTCCCTGCTCTTCTCCCCTCCAACCGTTATATGTCAATCCCCCACTGCCCCCTCCTCTGGGGTCTGCCTGTCATCTTGGGGCCTTCCCCCGGAGCTAGAAAGTTCTTCCAAGGGCATCAAGTGATAGGTCAGATCCAGAGGGGTTCCCTTCTTAGTATTCATGTTTGATTTATGAAAATATCATTCATCCGTGTGACGCCTCCCTGGTGATCCCTGATTTGCTCACCCACTGCCTCTTCTCCTGGTTCCACCTCCAAATCAAAGCTGCTGGCAAGCAGCCTGGGGGGCTCTGCCTAGGCAGTTACCTGGAGGTCAGGAGGTCCCACTCCAGGGCTCCAATTAAATCTTGTGACCCGTTCAGCAGAGTCCGCATTTCTATCTCCACCGTCGTTGCTTTGCACCACCTGTGCCTGCTGCCGAGGTCGTGTGGGATCCAAGGCCCCACAGGATCGGGTTAGCTGGCACGGCCAGCTGTCCGTACCTTTCCACACCACGGTGCCTGAGCTAGCCCGGGCGTGTGTGGAGACCACGCATAAGGAACCGCAACATCCTTCTTTTATTTTCATTTCTTGCCTGATGTTAGTATTTGAATTGGAGTATTTTGGCAAAACTTGGTCATTTTCAGTGCCCCTCATTTCAGCTCAGTCCATTTGGTCTCAATCATTCCGGTTCCAAATATTCTCGGTTGTTTTCATTCGCACTGTTTCTCATCATATCTCCTTTCCTGAGCGTTTGTTAGATGTTGTTCCCTGTTTTCAAGATTTCATTCCCTTTCCCAAAAGGAAGACTTTCCGAAGGGAATGAAATCTTGCCATTTCAATGAAAACTAATTGGGCAAGCTTCTGTCCCTTTCCCTGCACTTCTTGTCATACCATCCATTTTGTGCTTTTCACGTGCTTCCAATATTTTTCCTTTTTTCATTTTAAGTTTGCATTTCTTCCATTTCTTTTCCTCTCCTTCATTTATTTCCATTTCTTTCCTGATTGTGGCATTTGAATTGGAGTACGTTTGGCAAGTGTTGGTCCTTTTCAGTGCCCCTCATTTAATCTCAGTCCATTTGGCCACAATCACTCCAGTTCCAAATCATCTCGGTTGATTTAATTCGCATTCTTTTTCATCATGTCTGCTTTCCTAAGCATTTGTTCTAATTGGTTCCCTGATTTCAATATTTCACTCCCTTTCCCGAAAGAACGACTTTCCTTTCGGGAAAGGGATTGAAATATTGCAATTTCAATTAGGATTAATTTGGTAAGCCTCTGTCCCTTTCCGTGCATTTCTTGTCATCACGTTCACTTTGTGATTAGCATGTTCTTTCAAATTTTTCCCTTTTTCATTTTAAGCTTGCATTTCTTGGATTTCTTTTCATCTCCTTCTTCTATTTCCATTTCTTGATGGATTGCAGCACATGAATTGGAGTTCATTTGGTGAGTGTTGGTCCTTTTCAGTGCCCTTCATTGCATCTCAGTCCATTTGGTCACAATCACTCTGGTTCCAAAATTTCTCCTTTTTGTATTTATTCGCGTTGTTTCACACCATATCTCCTTTCCTGAGCATTTTTTATTTATTTTCTCTGTTTTCAAGATTTTCATGAAGATAAATTGGGCAAGCTTCAGTTGCTTACCCTGCACTTCCTATCATCCCATTCACTTTTTGCTTTTCATGTGCTTTCAAAATTATGCGTTTTTCATCTTCAGCTTGCATTTCTTCAATTTCTTTTCCTCTCCTTCATTTATTTCCATTTCTTCCCTGATTGCAGCATTTGAATTGGCGTATGTTTGGCAAGTGTTGGTCCTTTTCAGTGCCCCTCATTTCACCTGAGTCCATTTGGTCGCAATCACTCCGGATCCAAATTTTCTCGGTTGTTTTCATTTGCATTGTTTCTTCTCATATCTCCTTTCTTCATCGTTTGTCAGACTTTTTCCCTGTTTTCAAGTTTTCATTCCCTTTCCCGAAAGGAACACTTTCCTTTCGGGAAAGGGAATGCAATCTTGCAATGTCAATGAAGATTAATGTGGATAGATTCCATCCCTTTTCCATCACTTTTTCTCATACCATCAACTTTTTTCTTTTCACATGCTTTCAAAATTTTCGCTTTTTCATTTTAAGTTTTCATTTTTTAGATTTTTTCCTCTCCATAATTTATTTCCATTTCTTGACTAATTGCAGAATGTGAGTTGGAGTACGTTTGGCAAGTGTTGTCCCTTTTCAGTAACCTTCATTTCATCTTTGTCTATTTGGTCTCAATCACTCTGGTTGCAAATATTCTCGGTTGTTTCCATTCGCACTGTTTCTCACAGTATCTCCTTTCCTGAGCGTTTGTTAGACTTTGTTCCCTGTTTTCAAGGTTTCAAGGAAGATTAATTGGGCAAGCTTCAATCCCTTTCCCTGCACTTCTTGTCATCCCATTCACTTTTTGCTTTTCACATGCTTTAAACATTTTTTGCTTTTTCATTTTAAACTTGCATTTCCTCAATTTTATTTTCTCACCTTCCTTCCTTTATTTCCACTTCTTGCCTGATTGCAGCATTTGAATTGGAGTACTTTTGGCAAGTTTTGGTCCTTTTTATTGTGCCTCATTTCATCTCCGTCCATTTGGTCTCAATCACTCTGTCCTGGTTTAGGGACAAATTTGGGAGAAAACCCCTGAACAGGATCCCTCTGGGAAGCAAACCCAAGTGGCCCCTCCCTCCAACCGGTCCGGTAAAAAACTTCTTTGGAGAAAAGTTGAAAAAACTATTTTACTTAACAAAGTGCATACAAGTATAAAGAATGAATAATATGAAACAATAAAACCTCTCCTTCTGAAGTGAGATGGCAAATTGAGAAAGTTCTTGCCGTGGGTGGAGCTCGGCTCTCTCTCAGTCTCTCATCAGTCCCAGTCCCTCCGGCGCTGCTGGAAAATGCCGAGGTCCAGGCCCCGGTGGGCCGCCGGTGCAGGCCCCCAGTGATCCCCTGGGTTTTCAGTCCAGAGCAGGGTTAAGCATTTCCAAAAATAAAACAAAAAACAAAAAAACAAAAAAACAGTCCGGGGAACTTCTCTGCCCTAGCTAGCTGAAACTAACTAAAAGCAAAAAAAAAAATCTCTGTTTAACACCCCGTCCAGAGAAGAATGTGTAGCAGTCAGGCAGTTTTCTCAAAACAAACTCCACGCTTCTCCTTGCTCTTAGAACCAGACTTAAAGGCACAGAACTCAATATACAGCACAAACAGAACAGACAATTGGGGGTACAAACATCATAAAGTCACCCAAGGACACCAATCAAAAAGGGTGGCATCAAAATTTTTGTCAAATTGCGTATAGGATCTTTTTGGACGGGCAAATTTACTCTTTTGTTTCCATTCTTTTAAGAGAGTAATGTTTGGGGTGAGTGTTGTAAGTCGGCCAAAGGTGCATGGACCTCCTCGGATTCAGGAAGGGATTCCTGCCCACGCCCTATCGCCGCAAATTAGGAACACGCTCTTGGGAAGTGCCCTGGGAATAAGGAAGCCAGAAGTGTCAAATGGAATTTTTGTTGTGTAGTTGCACTAGTTGACCGAATTGTAAATTTTGTTTAGGGGGTTTACTTTGATTTTTGTAACTAGAGGCCGCATTTTGAAAGTAAAAATTAAAACAATAACTAGCTTTTGCTGAGACAAGCAGATCAAGCTCTTGGGACTCGGAGTTTGCTACTGGGTTTTCTTTGTGAGCGTCTGTTGTAGCTTTGGGTATGAGCTTCACCCACTGTTCCCAGGCTTCTCGGGCTGGTCCTTTTTCTGCGGTGGGCAGGGCAGGCCAGTTCCCTGCAAAGGGATGCAGAGGTGATGGCTCGTTGATCTTGAATGGGATTCCTACCAGGCACGACGACAGAGGACTGCTGACGGAGCCCATGGACAGGCACAAATTGTCTTGCTGGAGGGTCTTGGCAAGTGTCACCCACACATTTTCTGGTGGTTGTCCCATCTTCCATGCTTTGATGTCGAGGAGCATGAGGAGTGTGAGGAGCATCCGCATCACTGTGACACGGTAACTGCCTCTCATCTCAGAGTGGTCCTTTAGGGTTTGCTTCTAAAAAGAAAAACTAGTTTAAACTATCAACATATTATTTAGGCACTAGGGAACTTTAGGAAAAGAAGGGGTACAGGAAACAGGTATCTGGGGAAGTTTTTGAGGGGAGTAAGATAAAAGAAATTTAAACTGCTGTCCCTTCAAGGGGGGGTGTTTGGCAGGTTATTTGGATCGTCCTCTGATCCTTTACTGTCTTTGTCTAGTTTGTTCTCCCGTTCCTGTTGAAAAACTGAAAAGACAGCGTTAATAACATGCTTACGATGATATAAATGATAAAGATAGATGGATAAAGGCAGTAAAAGAATGGTTACAGTAATAACAAAGAAATAAGGAGTTTTATAAATTTTTTCAGCAGCTATCTGTTCTGTGACTTGGTCTTCACTTTTATGTCTAAAGTTAGTTGTAAGAGGTTTTTGAGTGGTTATATCAGTCTTTTTCAGATCAGGAGTGTTGGTTGGGGGCTCACTCTTTTGGCATTGGTCTTTTAGTATTTGTATTGAGTTCTTCCATGGTGTATTAAATACCACTAAGTTACATAGTTCATACTTGTTATCTTGTTTTAATTTCACCACTATGTTATATTTGATTCCTCCTGCAACTTGCTTTTCTGCCTTTATGACCTTTACAATTTGGCTTGGGAACAGATGGTAATTACTTTTGTCATGCTGGGCAATAGCGTATCGCAGCATCTTCTGCACTGCAGCATCTGTTTCTGGGTGTTCTATTGCCCGGACCACGGTCTGGGTGGTGATGATAAAAACAATCAGCAGGAGAATATGTCTTGTCTCCATACTTTGTCTCTTTTTGTAGGACGGTGGGTTAGTGTTCTATATCAATTAAAAAAAAAAAACAAACAATTTAGTAGTTTAACAAATAGAGAGA